>NC_064854.1:48889990-49189990 GCF_024139225.1 Suncus etruscus | reverse complement strand
GGGGGACATTGATGGAGGGAGTATGGGCATTTATGACTCAAACTAATTTACGAACAAGTTTGTGATAATGGTGCACTGGACTCTTCCTTGTTTCACAATAGCCAGTTTCTCTCAAGTCAGTGCACCACCTGGGAAAGATACACCAGAGGAGGAGGGGTCACACATTTATTCTAGTCAGTGAGCCCCACCACAGCAATAAAACACCATGACCATACTGCAAATTCCACAATAGAAAAGTAACTCAGAGCCTCACTAAACTTTGTGAATGAAAATGGTAGTTTTGAATACTCTACTAGTGTCCATCACCTAAATACACTCTTTTATATGGACTGATAGAGAGAAAATTTGGGGGATATTCAAGGAATTCAAAAAACTATGTAATCATTAATCCAGGGGCCATAATACTCATAATGCTTTCCTTACTGCTGGGTTGATCCTATTTATCTCTGGATACTCTACGTTGTCTCCACAGCCACACTAGGAGTGACCTCTAAACTCAATCCCAGGAGTAATTCCTGATCACAGCTAGATGTGGCCCAAGTGTATACACATGCAAAAAAAAAACTAGTATGATTTTGATACTTTTTCAATTGATGTTTACCATGCAACATTCCCACTGTCACTGGAATTAATATAGATGTCCAATGAAAGATGAATGGATCATAAAGATGTGTGTATATACATAATCAAATACTGTTCAACCATAAGGAATAATGAAATCATGGATTTCACCATGGAGTTAATGAATGATATGTTAAATGAATATGGACATGGATGTAACTGGACAATATGTTAAATGAACTAAGCCAGAAGAATGAACAGATAAACATAGGTTTAGATCATGTACATGTGGTATTTAGAATAACTCAACAAGGGGAGATAATGGGATAGAGGGAAAATGCATAATCCACACTTAGCTCTCTAATACAGGGGGAGAAGGAAAGAAATAGAGGTGGGGAGAAGAGACAGATGAAAACCTGTAATGGGGGTAGCATGTATATTGTTGTGTGAAGGAGCAAGAGAACTAAATACCAAGATAACAGAATCAACAACACTGAAATAATGAGAACCAAACGTAAAAAGATGCGTGCCAAGATGGTAGGATGGAGTGAGGGTCAGGTGACTAGAGGAAGGAACCTGGGAACATCATTGGAGAGGGAAGTTAACACTGACGATGAGGTTGGCATTGGAATATTCTGTCTAAATTTCAACTATGAATAACTTTGTAAATCCCAAACTTTAAGAAAATAAACTCAATACTCAATGCTACTGCATTAATTAATTAATTAGTGTTAAATAATAGCTCCCTTTCTAATAATAGTTTTGGTAGGACTTTAGGAGGGAACTTTTGTTGTAATGGAATAACACTGAAACTATTGGTTTGTGTTGTTGAAAAATTTACATCCAAAATTTTATTATTGAAGTATTACATGTAACAGTAAATAAATGTTACTTAAAATTTGGGGGTAGGAATATAAATATAAGAGTTTAATGCTCTAATGATTTTGGATTTGCCTTCTCTTGGTTCCAAGAGTTATATCCATATGAGAGAAAAATATTGAAACACATCAAAACTAAATAAATCTTAGAAGTTGTCAACTCTTTTTATGAGCTGTTTTTCCTACCTCTCCTTATTTACTATTATTATTATTATTATTGTTATTATTATTATTTTGATATTTGGGCCATACCCAACAGTGCTCAAGGTTAACTTCTGACTTTGAGCTCAGGAATCACTCCTAGAGTTGCTTGGGTGGAACAAATGGGATTTTGGGGGTTCAAACCTTGGTAGACTGCATACAACTCAAGTGCACTGCCCACTGTTATATTTCTCTGACTCTATTGTCCCTTCTTATCTATACATACAAATGAATTTAAATAATGAGTTCTGAAAGTTATCTTACAAAATAATTATGAGTTTATGTGTATGTGTATTATTTTTGTATTTCATAATTTTTACATATATACTATTTTATACATCATTATATATATTATATACATTTTATATGTATTATACTTTATACATTTAATACATATCCTATTTTATACATTTCATATGTATATCACTTAATATTTTATACATATATTCCATAATTACATTTGATGTTTTATTTGCCCATATTTATTATTATGATCAATCATTTGCACAAAATTATCTAATACTGGTTTTTTTTTTTTTGGTTTTTGGACCACACCCGGCGGTGCTCAGGGGTTACTCGTGGCTGTCTGCTCAGAAATAGCTCCTGGCAGGCACGGGGGACCATATGGGACACCAGCATTCGAACCAACCACCTTTGGTCCTGGATCGGTTGCTTGCAAGGCAAACGCCCCTGTGCTATCTCTCCGGGCCACTAATACTGTTTTTTATACACATATCTACATGTCTAGTTAAGCATTAGTGCCACCATTTATAGTCTATATTGTTTAAATATTTTTTTTACTTTTGAATGATGGAACTACATAGATATTTTATTTTTTGAAACTTTTTGTGTTTTGAGCTGCACAGGGAGATGATCAGTATCTTTTCTGGTTCTGTGTTCAGGAGAGGCCTCTATCAGCATTGAGTGACTATATACCTTGTTAGAGATTAAATGCCCAGTAAGTTTCATACAAGGAATGCACTTAAACCTCTCTAATATCTTTATGGTGAAATTTATTACTTTAAAATTATCATTTAGTCACACTATAGTAATTAAATTCTAGCTTAATACAATTGTGATTCTTGTATTTTTTCAGTACTTGTTTAATGACTTAGTATATACTTTATGTAGTTGCTGCATGTAAATTTAAAAATATTTAACTTCTTAAAAATACTCCAATGTTAAAGATTATGCATTTTATTTTTAACATTTTTCAATTTTTTATTGAGACCATTGTGAATTTCAAGTATTTTATAGTTATATTACTGAAATATAGTGACAGTGAATTAGGACCATTTCTACCACCAGTATTGACCTCCTTCCACCAGAGTTCCTACAATGCATCCCATACCTCCACTCAGCCCACCGTAACTGGTCTATTTTGTGTTTAGTTTTTAATAGTTTGAGTCTCTTAATTCTATTGTCATTGACTTTGGCTTGGGCATTTCTTTCAACCCAATGCACCTGAGACTGCTTGGCCCTGAG
This sequence comes from Suncus etruscus, assembly GCF_024139225.1. NCBI lineage: Eukaryota > Metazoa > Chordata > Mammalia > Eulipotyphla > Soricidae > Suncus > Suncus etruscus. The sequence continues at coordinate 49,186,865 of NC_064854.1, read as the reverse complement.
GCCCCATCCACCACATTTTTTCTTTTTCTTCTTTTCTTTTCTTTTCTTTTCTTTTCTTTTCTTTTCTTTTCTTTTCTTTTCTTTTCTTTTCTTCTTTTCTTTTCTTTCCTCAATTTGTAGAAAAACATAGAAATATGAGGTTAAAACAAAGTCATTTATGTTCCAAGATCCTATTAAAAAGGATGCATCCCCTATCTAGAAGATATGAATAAATTTTTTATAAAAGGGGCAGGTATGGCAAATTTTTTTCTGCATAAACACAATGAAAATTATGTATTCTAAATACATATTCATCCTTCAAGATTCATTTTATACTTTAAGACTCGATTTATTATTTAAGATTCAATTTATCATTCAAGATTCTAAAAGGATTCCTCACAGAGGGCTTCCTTAGAGCATAACATCATATCATAATAAGCTTATAACTTACCTTTACTACTAAAGTGTGACACTATTATGACAAATAAGAGACTCAGAAAATATTTTTGAAGGAAAAATATTATTGGAAGAGAAAAAAATAAAAGAAGAAAGGATGGAAGAAAGAAAACAAAAGATGATAGATGATAATATATTTGATTTAATCTTGTTCTTATGATTCTGCAGGGTTAGTTTCTATAGATAAACATTGCTGTCATCCAGACCAAAAAAAAGGTCGCTTAATAAAGAACACACAATTTGAAAGAAGACATAATTATAACTAACGAGTGTGTGGTGTTTCTCTGTGCCAGGCACTTTCCTAAGGTTTATAGTGGGTGTGTGTAGGACTGAAAGTAGGAGGTGTAAATTTATTTAATCCTCAAAATATTCCTGTAAGGTGGATACTATTATTTATTATTTCTATTTTTAAAGTCTTTAGTTCTGTGCTCTAAAGTGTTGTCTGATTTTCCCAGAAACAAAATCAGAATCTAGAGAGTAGCACAACTGTGATAGCTATTCAAGCACTCTTGCTCAAAAGTCTATGACTTAAATGCCTTACCATACTGCCTTAATCATAACAGATTGAAAAACCAACTACTTTAGGTTGAATAGAATCTTAATATGAGACTTTTAAAAATAATTTTTATTAAGTACTGTACTTACAAAAATGTTTGTAGTTGGGATCCAATCATCAGTGTACATCATCCTTCACCAGAGTAATTTTCCTAAAACCAATGTTCTACATTTCCATCCTCCCTCAGCCCCTTCCTGTTTTAAGGACAGGCATTCTATTTTTCTCTCTTGCTATTATTGTTATGGTATTTGTTAGTGCAGTTATTTCTCTAACTGATCTCATTGCTCTTTGTGGTATGCTTCAGATGATGGGCTGATCCTTTTGGCTCTCAACTTTATTATCTCTGTCTTTTATTTTTCTTAAAAAGCACAGAAAAGTGAGACTATTCTATATCTACCCCTCTACCTCTGACTAATTTCACTCAGCATAATAGCTTTCATGTCCACCAATATCATGACTTGATTTTTCCCAAGAACTGCAAAGTATTACCTTCTGTAGATGGAGAACAGTTTCTCTAGTCACTCATCTGATGTCAAGCACATGGGTTGTTTCCAGATTCTGACAGTTGTAAATAGCATTTCAATGAACATAGGAGTGCAGAGGGCATTTTCGTATTGTGTTTTTTCATTCCTAGAGTATACCCCTACGAGTGGTAATCCTGTATCATATGTAAGCTCATTTTCTAATTTTTTGAACAATATTCACATTGTTTTCCAGAAATTTTGGACTAGATGGCATTCTCACCAGCAGTGAATGGAAGTTCCTCTCTCCTGCACTTATGCCAGCACTAGTTGTTTGCTGTGTTATGTACCAGTCTCTGTTACATGAGATGATACATCATTGTTTTTATTTGCATCTCCCTGAGGATTAGTTATGTAGAGTATTTTTTCTTGTGCATTTTGGCCATTTGTATTTCTTCCTTGAGTAAATGTCTGTTCATCTATTAGCCCCATTTAATTGAGTTACTTATTTTTATAAATATTGGTAAGTACCTTGTATAGATATCTTAGATATTAGCCTGTTATCTGCTAGGTATTGAGTGAATAGTTTCTTACATTCTGTGGGTGACCTTTGTATCATACCCACTGTTTCATTGAAGTGCAGAAGCTTCTCAGTCTAATGTAGTCTCCCACTTGTTTGGACAGTTGGTTTCATTATAGAAGATACAGAAGCTTCTCAGTCTAATGTAGTCTTCCACTTGTTTGGACAGTGGTGTTTCATTATAGGAGATGCTATTAGTCTGTTAGTCTCAATGTCATGGAGTGTTTTGCCTATGTTTTCTTCTTTATACCTTATAGTTTCAAGTCTTATATCGAGTTCTTTAATTTATTTTGACTTGGCTTTTGTGCATGGTGTTAGATAGAGGTCTAATTTTAAAGATCTTTCTGATGAACATAAAATAGAAACTCTTTTGTATTTCTGCTCTTAGGTGTGAAGTATTAAATAGAAATACAAGAAAAAATAAATATAACATAAACCTTTTTTAACTCAATTTATTTTTGTAGCCACACCTACAAGAACTCAGGTATATTTACTCCTGGTGTTATATAAAATAATCACTCCTGGAGAGCTTAGAGAATCATGTATGGTACAAGTATTTAAACCCGTGGCAGCCATGTTCAAGACAATTGCATTCTACTATGTTCTGGACCTTCTTTTAAAGATTTTTTTGTTTATTTTTCATCAGTAGGAATAAAATGCCAAGTGGTTAAATTAATTTAATGTAACTACTTTGAACAAACTTACTGAAGGTAGCAGCTATGGTTGAATGGAACAGAATTTGGTAAATCAATTCTCTGAGTGAATTTTAAAATGTAAAATGAAAATTCTGGAACAGAACTGGATAATGACCCTTAGAAAAATAATTATCTATGATTGCAGAAGGGGTTAAGCAGTTATTTATTTCTAAATCTCAAAGCTGCAAGTTGATTCTTACTAAAAGTTTAGGTGTAATGTGTTCTCCAAGAAGATTTCAAGCAACTTAATTTTCCTCTAGAATTTTTAAATGGCAAGTAAAAAATATATTAGTTACACTTTATGTATAGCTACAGAATTAAAGGTTTTATTTTCAGGATAACTATTTTCTTATTGTTACCTGTTAGGGGTTTATATTTTATTCATTTTTTAACGTTTGTCTGTTTTTGATTCTTTAACCTAGATATATGTATAATTTACATTCTTCCAGCTGTCTTCTATTTTTTTTGTTTGTTTGATTTTGAGCCATACCTGGTGATGCTCAGGGGTTACTCCTGGCTATGCACTTAGAAATTGCTCCTGTCTTGGGGGACCATATAGGATGCTGGGATCGAACTGCGATCTGTTCTGGATCAGCTGCATGAAAGGCAAATGCCCTACCACTGCACTATCACTCCAGCCCCCAGGTGTCTTCTATTAATCCTAAAGCAGCATAAGCCCATTAAAGCTTGCCACTACAGGGAGCTATGTCCTCGATATACCCTGCCCTGAAGATTTAACTATAATAACAGTTCAGTGCTTAGTGTCCTTACAAGATATTATATGCATAACAGAGCCAACTTCCAGAAATTTAGAGATGATTTTAGAAAGAAGCATTTTATCACTCAAAGGAATATTTATTCATCTGGAAATTATAAATTCTGGCTACCTAGAAGAAATAGTAGTTCTTGTTTCTGTGCCCACAGTTTGGACATTAAAAAAGGTGAAAATATAGCTCAATATTTTTACTTTCTTATGTTATGCCTTGCAAAATAGAATGCATCAGGGAGGGGGGTTTCTGAAGATCAAGCCTGATACTTCTGCTAATCCGTTAATAGCTTTTTTACATCTTAAGCTTAAAGAGGAAAATCCAATGTTAAAACTTGAAATTGAGGGTAGGAAGTTTGAAGGAATATTCGACTTTGGAAATTAAGTCTCTTAAATGGATTAAAATTTTGACTGCATAACTGGAAATTGCAATACATTTTTACAGCTTAGAAGGCATAGAAGGGATCTTACCTCTAGATTCTCTTTACCAGAGCACTAGGATTTTGAAATGTATAGGACCAGAAAAAAATTTTTTAACATACACAGCTCTGGTTTAAATGAACCTCTGGGGGCTTAATTTGTGTAAGCAATGGAGAGCAGAATATCACATTCCTTGTGCAACCCTCTCCCATTTTACCAGCTCAGATGTTTCATCTTATCATCCAATCCCTTCCAGAAAACCAGATCAGAGGTTTCTTATTTTTAATTGTGGCCACTGGGTTCAAGTGCACAGAACCTATCCCAATCAAATGAAATTCAGTGTTCCAATCTGGATTCCCATTGGTCCATCAACAACACAAAATTAGAGGTGCTTAGAAATTTAGATGATGGATAGACTGGGATTCATTGAAATCCCTTTTCTGAATGAATCATGCTGAAATTTGAAATAAAGGAACAATAAAGTACATGGAGAAATTTATATGATTTAAGAGTTGTAAATGCTTTCATGATTGCTATGGGAAAGTTACAGAATGGCTTACTTTCACATAAAAAGACTGGCCTATCCCAAAAGTCTGGCCTTTGATAGTACTTGTCTTAAAAAACTATTTTTATGAAATTTCCATCTACTCAATATACAGAAAGCCCTTTGCCTTTTATGTTCTTTCTCTTAATAATAGGGTCCCCGTGTGGCGATTTGAATGGATGGTTTTGCCTGATGATGACAAACTCACCCACAATGTGTCAATATTTTATTGAGGCAGTTTTACATCCATCTGATAAAAAGTTTCTCCAGTCCTATTTCATTCATTATATCACAAGAATTATGTTGTATTTATGAATTTGTTAATAGGGTGCAAGTTTAACAATAGCTACAGAAAAAATCCAGACTTTGACTCCATTTCAATATTTGGGCTTTGTATGGATCATACTTTAATGTGTCCCAAAAGATTTCTATTTATCAGAAAAATCTAATGACTCTAAATGACTATCAAAAACTCTTATGTGATATAAATTGTATCTGTCCCCTACATTGGGATTTCAAACAAAGAACTTAGCAACTTATTTAGAACTTTAGAAAGAAACTTGGACTTAAATAAACCTAGATATTTATTTCAAAAGGCCAACACAAATTTGATTTTTTTTTTATGGATCGGTTCCAAAAGTCGTATCTTACCAGTTTGATACCTGTAGAGTAGGTGTGGCTTTAATTTTTGCAACCCCTCATTCTCCTGTGTATGCTATTGCCTAGCTATCTAGGCCTCTAGAATGGGTTTATTTACATAACAAGCAGCCTTGAACATATGTGTCCTACTTGCATTTGATTGCTGCTCTTATCATCAAAACAAGGCTCAGAGAAGTTTCCTTGTTAGTTTTAGATCCTGAAATAATAGTGCAAAAAAGGAAATAGAATGCATATTACGTCTCAGTGAGCCCCTTCAATGAACCCTATATGATTTTTCAGTAGAAGTTTTGTTCCAATTTTTCTACTGAAAAGGCCTGGAGTTATTTTTAAATGACACATTTAATGATTTCCTCTATTATTTCCTCCTCCCCTAAAATGATACCACCATCTTTTCCACTACCGGGTCATTATCAGGAAATGACAGTATCACTGGCACTTCACTGACCACAGCAATTCATAATTACAACAAAATTACAACAATTCATAATTACAAGCCTGCTCAACAAGTGGAACTTGCTCTTTTAAATTAGTTAGTATCACATGGTTTAGAGCCATGTGACCTATTAAGCAATTCAGCTTACATAGTAGGATAGTTTCTAGGCGCAGTAACCACATCTTTAAATGCTCATAACTAGGTTGTTCCAGATTTGCTGCAGCAATTACAAGCCCTTCTGAAAAACATCGTGGGCCATTTTTTTTTCACTCGCATAAGAATACACTCTGGCCTTCCAGGGCAAATGGCTCAAGGAAATGAAACTGCTGCTCATCTTCTCATGCCAATATTTAAGTCACCCTCATAAGAACATACAGCACTATACACAACCCCCCATTTCTTGCATTTGAACTTTCATATTCCACAGAGGCAAGCCAGAAAAATAGTTGATACATGTGCAATCATGCAATACAATTTTTGTAATCCTAAATAAAAGAACACAATTAACTTTATTCAACCTCTAAGGTTTACAGGAAAATGATTTATGGCAAATGGATATTACATATGTTGAATTCTTTTCAAAGATACCCTGTCTCCATGTGGTAGTGAATACATATTTTCTTTTTACATGGAGAGAACCAATGACTTCTGAATGAGCCAAAGCTGTTTTCAACTTTATACTACAATGCTTTCCTGTTATGGACATCCCCTAATCCATAAAGATGGTCATTGGCCCACCCACACCAGTAAAACTTTTAATAATTTTGCAGAGGATGGCAAATCAAACATATCACTTGAATCCCCTCTAAACCACTGGGACAAGCAATAGTTGAAATGCTCACAGAACCCTCAAAACTCAATTATTAAAATATAGGAAAAGGGACATACCACCAATGGATATTTTATCCTTAAAATTATTTTCATTAAACTTCTTAAATTTACCCCAAGGAGAGCACTATACAAAAAGACACTTTAAAGTTGATACTCAGGTACAAAAATAAACCAATTAATACACCCAATTGTGTAAAAAATGATAATGGATTGTTGGTAATCTCCTCATTTGAGGAAAAGGATATGCTTATGTTTTCACAGACAGAAACCCTGCCAAGAAACTCTGGATCCCACTAAGCCTTGTCAGAAGCAGGATTCTCACAAATAAAAAACCTCAGACATCAGTGCATGATAAGACTGCAAACCTAACCTCAGAACCAACACAGATTACTCGAAAGGACGAGAGCAGGAAACAAACTGCGACCTCAACAGGTAACTGTGAAAACTGTGACACCACGCAATGAGGCAGAGACTATCAGGAGTGGAAATAACCAGTTACAGAACCTTGGTTCTGTAGATAAGGGAATTGGTCTTGGATTATATAATTTAGGAAACACTTGTTGCATAAACTCAATACTACATTGGCTGTATAATATTCCAACTTTGACTGATTACTTTTTATCAGAACCATTATAAGGAGGACATTAACTATCAATCCATTAGGACATAAAGGCAAAGTGGCAGACAAGTTTGGTAAGATTAAAAAAACCTGTGGGCAGGACCACACAGGTATATCAACAAAAATATTTTAAGATAACCATTGGAGGCTAAACGACCAGTTTGCAGGGCATAATCAACAATATTCACATTAATGTCTCCTATTCTTGATGGAGGGGCTTCATCAGGACTTGAACAAAGCTGAAATGCAGAATAGACATATACAGGAAAATACTGATCATCTTGTTGACTCAAAAGCTGCACAACAAGCTTGGCAGAGACAAAGCAGTCTAATGAATCTATTATTACTACACTTTCCCAAGGCCAGCTTAAATCTACAATTCAGTGCCTCATCTACCACCAAGAACCTCAGATATTTGAAATCTTTACTCATTTTTGTCTTTGACATCTACAGATAAATTCATGTTTTGAGATTGACTTGAAATGTTTTTCAAAGAAGAACTAAGCAACAATAATAGGATTTATTGCAGCCACGGCCACACACAACAGGATTCCTTAAAAAGGACAGAAATTTGGAAATTCCCTCCTTTGCTCTTAATATATTTGAAACACTTTTTCTAAGACTGTAAGAAGATGAATAAATACAGACCTATGTGGACTTTCCTTTAGAAAACCTTGACTTATCACAGTACATTATGGACTCTAAGAAAAACCCTGAAGAATACGACTTATTCTCTGTTTTGAACCATAATGGTGAAATGGAAAAAAAAAATCGTTGTACAACCTATTATAAAAACACAGAAAGACAACATTGGTTTAAATTTGATGATCAAGAAGTTTCAGAAATCTCCAACTCATCTGTAAAATCTTCAGCAGCTTATATTCTTATTTATTTTTAAAGAGATCATCTGCAACAGATACAGCTGTTTAGATTAGCAGATTTTAAACTCAATGATTTTTAGAGATGTCTATAATAAGGTTCTAATGTTTCTACTAACAAGAAACAGCTGCAGGATGCAGTTTAGAAGACTGAGTTTAGTGCTCAGTATTAGAATGTTTTAGTGTCTTAATTTGTATTCTATTATGCTTATAATAATCTTTTAATGCTTTATTGATAGTGATTCAAGGAGATATAGTTTGATTGCCTAATTTTGTATTACATAGATATATTTCGTTGGATTCCTAATACAGTGTTCATGATGATAATGTCTTAACAAACATTTTAAATTATTCATTTTTCCATTTGATTATACCTGCTTGTATGATCTAATGTCTCTCTTTACAAAGATCCTTAGATAAAATATTTGAATGCCATGGACTCTTGATATTGGGTTCAGTCATTGAGTATATTTCTTGCAATTTTATTCATACTAGGTTTTTTTACTATATCATATGCCTTTGTTCTCAGTTTGTGTTTAGGAAAGGAACCTGGTTTTCAAAATATGTGATACTGTCTTCTGATATATAGACTCTTTATACTCTTTATACAGTATATAGACTGTATATATATGGACTCTTCATACTCTTATACAGTGTTCATTAGTATATTACTTAGTATTCTAGACTTGAAATTTATGATTGTTCTGTGCTCATTCTAGACTTTGAAGCCTTTTTTAGCAAAGTTCCCCTCCATCAATACTCTGTCAATTACTCCAGGGAACTAGGAAATTTATATCTAATATGCTTTATATTTTGAAGCATTTTGAGTTGGGTCCATCTATGTATCTGTGAGTGTTTGTGGTGGCTATTCCTAAGTCTGCTTAATGTCCATTCATATTGTATGTAACGTCTGTTTATGTTGTGTATAGCCATTTCTTCTATTGTAAACAGCCTTTCCATTTTATTTTTCTCATTTTTTCACGCTGATTTATTTTTTCTTCCTAGTTAACTCTTTTACCCTTAGTTCATAACTTGCCAGTTTAAGTTATGATCTAAATTTACCTTCCCTTCAGACTATTTCAAAATACTTATAGGGGATATGTATATCCCTTTTGTATATTTCTTGAGTGTATTTGTTCAATATGTATAATCTTTATTGTATATTTCATAATGTAGTTATAGCTTGCTCCCTTCTCTTTAGAATTGCTAGTAGGGGTTCTTAAAAGATAATATAGATAGTAACCTGGGAGTTCTATATTTTGATAGGACTAGGTTACTGGGATTGTTTTGTTTGTAATTATTTTTTTCCTTAGCCTCTAATAGTTTGCTGTAGCTCCATTTTGCATGGAAGCATTAAAATTGGAAAATATTAGATTCAAAGAACAATATTATCACTAGGGATTAGAACTCAGAAATTTTTCTTACAGGGCATAATCTACCCTGACCATTTGCCATAGTGACTGGACTTAGGCTTCAGTCACTTGGACATTGGTCAATCACACCAGAAACTTGGGGAATCTTCTATGGATTCAACACAGTTTTTTTGTACCTACACCAAGAATCAGCCTTCTACCAGGATAATAGGCCCTGGAACTTTCTTGGCACATATTTGCTCCAGGGTGAGCTTACATGCTACCCTGACTATGACTTAGAAATTAGCAACAACTTTCTTTAAAGACAGATTACCCTGCTGCATCACCTAATGATGAAATGAAACAACGAGATGCCTCAAGATATCCTGACTTTGACATAGGTATGTGCTAAGAGCAAGATATCCAATTACTGAAGCCTGACAGCAAAAAACATCATTGAGGAGAACCTTTCCTGGACCTTCATGAAAGACTTTAGGGTTAGACAAATTAGTATACCTGGAGCTTGTAGTTGGTTTTATGGCAGGATAAATTGTGAGTAAGGACACCCTATTTTTAGGCCAAATGATTTTCTTTCTATTTTTCCAACTTTTCCTGTGAATATGCAAAATATTGCCAACCCATTTATCTTTTAGTTAGAGGCATCAGCAATTTTCTTAGACCTTGAAATATAAATTATTTTGTTTTACCTTATATTTCTGCATTTTTATAAGGTCAATTAGGGGGAGATATTGGATTAACTGGGCCCCACCCTATTTACTATATGTTCATTACTCATTGGCCGGAAGCACCTTTGGGTGAAGCATCTTTTGAATTGAGACCACCAGCTCTCCATCCAAGGGTGTGGTTTGATGATTCCTAATAAAGACCCCAGGTCTCAGGAAAAAATGCTCTTTGGCGACTTTGGATTTCTACCACTGAGCTTGTCTGCTTCTTAGCAGCAAAAGGCTTGCATGTAGAGTTCCTGACCGAGTTTTAGCCCTTTAAATGTGTATACATTACTTTCTATGTCAGCCTTTGCTTTCGACCCATGTCTCTTCAGTTTTCTGATCTTTTGGCATGAAGCTTCAGCTTCATCTTTTTATTATCACTTCAATTTCCTTGATTGTGATAGATCTGTTCTCATATTCCAGAACATATTGGGTCAACCCTGAGTGTTGATAGAATTTATTATTTCTTCTCCATTCTCTCATTTTATGGGATAAAGATTCTCAAAGTAACCTTGAATACTCTTTAAATTTCTGTGTTTATGTTGTGATAACCCCTTTATTTATAATTCCATTTATTAAAATTTTCTTTCTTTGCCTTCCTAATGGTTTATAATTTTTGTTTATTTTTTCTAAGAAACAACTCTTATTTTCATTGATCTTTTGGATTTTTAATGGTGCCCAGTTAGTTAATTAATTTCTGCTCTAAGTATCATTAGTTACTTCTACCTGTTTACTTTTAGCTCATTATTTTTACTTATTTTTCAATTTCTTAACCCATGACAATTAAGTTATTTTGTATGCCCTTTCTTCCTTCATTTCTAATGAATGTTTTCAAAGCTGTAAGTTTTTCTCATCATACAGTTTTGTTGAGTCTAACAAATTCTGATAATTAATGTTTTTACCCTCATATATTTCCAGGAATCTCTATATTTCCTCTATGAGCAACTGGTTGCTTAGTACTGAGCTGTTTAATTTACAAGTGTTCATGTTATTACTCTAATTTTTTTTTTGTAGTTCACTTCTATTTTTAGAGGATCATGGTCTGATAAGATAGTTAATACAAATTCTATCCTCGATTTTATGGAGGTATGTTTGTGGTCAAATATGGTTCTATCATGGAGATTTTTTCATGTGCATTGGCGAATAATTTGTACTTAGCTTTTGGGGGACACATATGATATATAATATATATCATATATATGTATGTGTGTACTAACCCTTTCTCTTCCTTTCTTCTTTTAAACACAGTATATTTGTGTTGAGTTTTAGCTTGTTATCTATTAGGAGGTGACAGAGCAATGGTGAAATCTCAAACTTTTATTGTGTTTTCTTCAAGCCCATTAGCAGTTGTTTTAAATATATTGTTGGCATGTCATTGGGTGTATATATGTTTAGAAGTGTGATTTCTTCCTAATTAGCATATTCTTTGATTACTAAATTACTTTCATGTGTTTCTTGCAGGCATTAAAATGTTCATTCAATTTTCATTTTTCCACTCTGTGTATCTTAATTGATGCATTTAGATTGTTAATATCGAGAGATATTATTACCATAAAATTTTTTGCCTTTTTGTAGAAGCATTTTTGTTATTTTTCTTGCTTTAAGTACCCCTTCCATTCTTCTTTTAAAGTTGATTTGAGTGTGTAAAGTTCATGAGTTATTGATTATACATGCTGCTATGTATTGTTCCTTCGTAACTGAGTAAGAGTCTGGCTTAGTGAAGTATTATTGGTGAGGCATCAGTTTCATTGAGAATTTTATCTATATCCAAAGAGTGTTTTGGGGTCTTAGGGTTGCTTTTGATTTGTCTGCTGTAAATTATAAAAATTTGTGTAAATAATATGTTATTTTCTTAGTTTTCTTTCTGCTTTCTGTATTCTATATCGATGATTTTAATTATTATGACTATGATGTGCCATGGGGTGCTTTTAGTGAGTCTCTTTTACCTGATACTTTTTAGTATGTGGATGCTTTGTGAACTTTTCTGCAATAATGTCTTTAACTATTGAATTTCTTCATGATTCTCTGGGACCTCAATGATTCATGTGTTTTTTTTCTGTTAAATTTGTCCCAAAGGACTATTATCATTTTTCCTTATTTTGATTATTATTTCTATTTTATGCTGATTTATTTTGATTCTTTTCCAAATCTGCTGTTGTATGGAGATTATATGAAGTTCATCCTCCAACTCACTGATTCTGTCTTTAGCAGCTGTTATTCTGTTGGTGAGGCCTTCCAGTAAAATTTTCATTTCACCTACCAAATTTACTAGTTCTCATATTTCTGTTCGAAGTGTCCTCAGTTATACTCTTCAAATTCTCTGGAGTATCATGGCTCATGATTATTGGTTTCATTGTTTCTTTGAGTTTCTTAAACATCTTCCAAATTTTCTCTGTAAAGATTTTATAAGAAAGGTTATATAGGTGGCAGTTACTATTAGGGTCTTCAAAACTACTATCTTCATTCACAAAGTTTGGTAGGTTTCTGAGTTGCTTTAATATCATTGCCACTGCAATATGATAATGTTATGTGCTGTGCGAGTCAATGACTAGAAAAATTGTTTTTCATAAAGTGTACTGATATGGAGCGAAAATTATTCTTGTGTTATAATGAAGATCATGCTGCTAGTCTGTTTGTTTCCTGGTACTGTGTCAAGCCTGATTACAATACCTAATTTAGAAATTTTTTTAAGTGCTGAATAATATATATTTGTAGTACATGAATTATATTTAATTCAAAATAAATGTTACTTTCCTTCCTTTGTTTAAAGTTCTTGTGGCTTTTGATATTAAAGTTCAATAAAAATGACAGTTTGCATGAGACTCTTTTTTTGCTCTGTTTTACATTTATTGCTTGACTTTTTTCTATAATTCCCATAAATATTCTTATTTTTTGCAATAGAAATTTGAGTAAGCAATATATAGACTAAACAAAAATTGTTCTTATGCAATATACTCACTCTCATGTTTACACATATATATTTAGAATATGTGCACATAAATAAAATTACTAATATAATATAATGTAATATATAATATAATATAATAATTAATATAATGCTTGGGGCTGGAGTAGTGGCACTAGAGGTAAGGTGTCTGCCTTGCAAGTGCTAGCCAAGGAAGGACCACGGTTCGATCCCCCGGTGTCCCATATGGTCCCCCCAAACTAGGGGCAATTTCTGAGTGCTTAGCCAGGAGTAACCCCTGAGCATCAAACGGGTGTGGCCAAAAGAAAATGAAAAAAATAATATAATGCTCAATATACATAATATTCAGATATACAGTTGTAAAATTTCAACCATTTTAGTATAGGACAACACAATAGAGGTTTCCTTCCATAGTTTAACAGGCAAATTGGCATCATTAAAGATTTTCTTTGTAGGGAGAGAAATATAGATGGTGATGCTTGAACTATGCTTTAGTAAAACTGATGTGGCAGTAGTATCAGTAAAGAAATATTTGTGTAGCAGTTGCTGGCATTGGACTCAAGCATCTGTAAGTGTTTATTGGAAAATTAATATTTATGATAGCATAAGTTGTATGAAAAATAGGATATTACAGCCAAAATATGAAGGTTAAAGTAAAGAGAAGTTGTTATAATTCGGAAAAAACACCACTGAAATTCTAGTATGGGTTATTTACAAATTCTGGTATAGGTAACACTAAGAAAACATATATTTGAATGTATAAGAATATATATAAGAATATATGTTGCCAGCGAGGTGGCGCTAGAGGTAAGGTGTCTCCCTTGCAAGCGCTAGCCAAGGAAGTACCGTGGTTCGATTCCTGGCATCCCATATGGTCTCCCCAAGCCAGGGGCAGTTTCTGAGCACTTAGCCAGGAGTAACTCCTGAGCATCAAACGGGTGTGGCCCGAAAAACCAAAAAAAAAAAAGAATATATGTATATATGGTGCATAATGTAAGAATAACACAATTTGCCTTGCACATGGTCAATCCGTGTTTGATCCTGGGCATACCATATGGTCCCCCAAGCCTGCTAGATGTGATTTCTAGGCACAGAGCAAAGAGTAGACCTTGAGTGCTTCTGGCTATAGTTAGACTGGAAGTTTCTAATATTTTCTCCTCTTTGGATTTATAGTATTTTTAATAGCTCAAAAAACTCAGGAACATTCTATGTTTATCAATTAATGATATAATAATGCATACTATATAGACAATATAATAGTGAATACATATCCATATGAAGAGATACATGGAATGAAAGCTGAAACTATACAAGAAAGTTCTGTTTCTGAGAAAGCTTGAGAGGTGATTATGTTCTTTAACTCAGCTTTCCAAGTACCATGATAATTGGATTTCTTTTATTAAGACTTCATTAAGAATGCATGATCAGTGATTAATTCCAAGAAGATATTATGTTAAATAAAGTAAGTCAGAAGAAAGATAAACACAAAGTTATATCACTTATATGTGATATTTAGAATAACTGCATAAAGAAATGCAATGGTATTAATGGAGATTATGGAGAATATTCTTGGCCCAAGGGTATAGTGAGGAAAGGAAATAAATTGAATAAGACGTTGAGAAATGAAATGTGAAATCATGGGGCATAGGGGCTATGGGGATTCAGTGCATTGGAGTGAGGAAAGGACAGGTATAAATATATTCTCTTTTTTTTTTTTTTGAGTTGGACACTTCTGGCAGTGCTCAGGTGTTCTCATTATATTCTCCTCAATAAATCTTGAGGGTTCACAACAACTCCCATTTAAGTCTATTTATTTCTGTATTTATCCTTATTTTTTTGGTTTACTTCATTTAGCATATTATCTTACAGTTTTATCCATGTTATAGCAAACTGTATTATTGCATCAATACTGAAAGCTATGTAGTGTTCCATTGTATATAAGTACCATATTCACTGATTATGAACCACTTATTTGTTGTTGAACATCTAGTTTTATTGCAACTCTTAGCTAGTGGACTGAGAGCTGCTATGAAAGATTGTGTGATACATCTTTTGGAATGAATCTTTTTCTCTCCTGGGAAGAGATACCCTAAAATGGGATTTCTTTGGTCATATGGCAGCTAAATTTTAAGTTTACTGAGAATTCTCCATATAATTTTTAATATGGTTTTTTTTGATAGTATTCCCACTAACAGTGGATGGACTTCATTTTTACAACTCCACCACTATAAATTGTTTCCACGCATCTATTTGATATTTATTCCCAAATATTTATTTGATATTTTTGCTATGTGTATCCTCACAGGGAAGATGATATATCATTGTTGATTTGATTTGGATTTCCCTAAAGATAAGTTATGATGAACATCTCTTTATGTGCCTGTTGGCCATATGTTGGTCTTTCTCAGAAAGGTATTTGTTTATTTCCTCTCCCTATTTTTATGGGGTTCTTAGGTTTTGCAGGTTTAAGTTTTGTGAATACTTTATATATCCTAGATAACAACCCTTTATTTGATGTGTTGAATTTAAATATATTTTCCACTCTACTATCTTTTATTTTTAGCCCATGTTCCTATTTCCATGCAGAAACTTTTTAGTTTGATGTAGTCACATTTATTCATATTTAAATCTATAGCCTTTACCATTAGCATCATATCTTTGAAAACTCCTTTGATGTCTAGGTCATGGAGTATTCTGCTTATATTTTCCTCAATTTACTTTATAGAATCAGATCTTATCTTAAGGTCTTTGATCCACTTTGAGTTGACTTTTTGTGTAAGGTATGAGATATGAATCCAGCTTAAATTTCTTACACATGATTATCTAATAGTCTAAACACCATTTATTGATGAGGTTGTCTTTATTTCCACTTTATGTTTTGGCTTCTTTGTTAAAAATTATAAAAATATGCTTGGGGTTTGTTAATGCATATTATATTTGGACCTGTTGGTCTGATAATCTGTCTTTGTTCTAATACCATGCTGTTTTATTGCTTTGTTTTGTTTTGTTGTTTTATTTTTTTAAGTTTAATTTAATTTAATTTTTGCACTTTTGGTCACACCCGGTGACGCTCAGGGGCTACTCCTGGCTATGCGTTAAGAAATTGTTCCTGGCTTGGGGACCATATGGGATACTGGGGGATCAAATTACTGTCCATTGTAAGTTAGTATGTGCAAGACAAACGCCCTACAGCTTGTGCAACCACTCCAGCCTCTGATTGCTATGGCTTTGTACTAGAGCTTCAAATTAGGCATTGAGTTACCTTTCAGTTTCTTGCTTTTCAATATGGTTTTAGCTATCCGGGTTTTTTATGGTTCCAAATAAACTTTATAATTGGCTTCTTTAAATTATTAAAAAATGATTTTTGTATTGGAATGGGATTGCTGTGTATCTATATAGTAGTTTAAGTAAGATGGCCATTCCGATAACATTGATTCTTTGATCAACGAGCATAGAATATTTTTCTTTTCTAGGTCTTCTTCAATTTCCTAAGTATATTAATGTTGTCATAGTAGAAGTGTCTCACCTCTTTTGTTAAGTTTATTTCTAAGTCTTTGATGGTTTTTTATACTATTTTAAATGGGATAGGGTCTTTGATCTCTTTCTATCCTGAGTCATTATTTGTAGGATTGCAAGAGATTTTTTTTGTATTGATTTTGTAGCCAATTATTTGATGTATTTGTAATCCTTACTGGAGCTACTTTGTGGACTAGTTATGGTTTTCAGTGTACATTTTTATTTCTTCTTCTAACAGAGATATTTTAAATACCTCTTTGATCCTTTATATTTAGAATCTTTAATCTCCTTCTCTTGGCTAATTGCTGCCTATAAGACTTTTAAAACTATATTTAACAGAACTGGAGACAATAGGCAAACTTGCGTTGTGCATGACCTCAGTGAGAATGGTTTGAGTTTTAGCTGTAGAACAGTGGGAAGGACAGTTTCCTTGTGTGTGGCTGATGAGAGTTTGATCCCTAGCATCCGATATTGTTGCCTAAGTTCTGCCAGAAGTCATTTCTGAGCACAGAACCAGGAATAAACCCTGAGCACCGCCAGATGTGTCCTCCCCGAAAAAAGGGGAGATAATATTTGCTATGGTTTTTTTTTTTTTTTTTGAGATAGATGTTGCTATTTTGAAGCAGATTTCTTACAGCCCTATTTTGCTACAGGGTTGAATCATGAATGGGAGTTGAGTTTTCTCAAATGCTTTCTTTGATAAAAGTAACCTATAAATTTATCTGTTCCTGGACTTATATTCTAGGTGAGTTTCATTTATTCCCTCCTTCCTTCCATCCCACCTCCTTCCTTCTTTGCTTCCTACCTCTCTCCCATCTTCCCTCTCTCCTTTCCTTCCTTTCCCTCCCTCCCTGTCTCCCTCCCTCTACCTCCCTCCCTCCCTCCCTCCCTTCCTCCCTCCCTCCCTTCCTTCCTTCCTTCCTTCCTTCCTTCCTTCCTTCCTTCCTTCCTTCCTTCCTTCCTTCCTTCCTTCCTTCCTCCCTCCTTTTTCCCTCTCTCCCTTTCTCCCTTTCTCCCTCCCTCTCTCCCTCCCTCTTGTACTCCCACCCTCCCACCTTTCTTCTTCCTTCCCACCTTCCCTTTCTTCCTTCCTTCCTCCTCCCTCCCTCCATTCTTCCTTCCTCCCTCCCTTTCTCCTTTCCTCCCTCCCTTCCTTCCTTCCTTCCTACCTTCCTTCCTTCCTTCCTCCTCCCTCCCTCCATTCTTCCTTCCTCCCTCCCTTTCTCCTTTCCTCCCTCCCTCCCTTCCTTCCTTCCTTCCTTCCTTCCTTCCTTCCTTCCTTCCTTCCTTCCTTCCTTCCTTCCTTCCTACCTTCCTCCCTCCATTCTTCCTCCCTCCCTCCCTCCCTCCCTCCCTCCCTCCCTCCCTCCCTCCCTCCCTCCCTCCCTCCCTCCCTTCCTTCCTTCCTTCCTTCCTTCCTTCCTTCCTTCCTTCCTTCCTTCCTTCCTTCCTTCCTTCCTTCCCTCCCTCCCTCCCTCCATCCATCCCTCCCTTTCCTCTCTCCCTCCCTCCCTTTTTTCAACACACGTAGCAATGCTTAGGGGTTACATCTGGCTCTACACTGAGAAATTACACCTGGCAGTGAGTGTTTGGGGGACCATATGGAATGGAAGGATGGAGTTCAGTTTGGCTATATGGAGGGCAAAGACCCTTTCTGCTGTGCTATTGTTCCAGCTCCAATAATTACTTAATTATTGTTTTAATTTTTTGTTTGTGATTGGTCTATTTAAGCATTTAAGCTCTCTCAGGACTCCTCATTCAGTTTTGGGTGATTATATGTTTCCAGAATTCTTTCCATTTCTTCTCATGTTCTTGCAAAAAAGAGTAAAATTATTCATATTAAGCTTTCATCCTGTCTTGGGTTTCTGAGGATTTGGTTTTAATTTGACCACTTTCATGCCTGATTCAATATACTTGAGTACTTTCTCTTTTTCATATTGAGTCTTGCCAATGTCTATCTTGTTTATTCTTTTTTTTTTTTTTTGGTAACATCTGGCAGCGTTCAGACTCAGGCTCAGGCTCAGAGCACTCAGCGCTCTGGCTCTATGCTCAGAAATCAATTTGGCAGGTTCAGGGGACCATATAGGATGCCGGAATTTGAACCAGCGACCTTCTGCATGCAAGGCAAACGCCTTAACTCCATGCTATTTCTCCAGCCTCCTAATCTTGTTTATTCTTTTGAAAACCCAGCTCCTGATTTTGTTGATTCTATTTTTAATTTTTTTGTTGTTTGTTTTTTAGTTTTGGGCCACACCCGGTGACGCTCAGGGGTTACCCCTGGCTATGTGCTCAGAAGTCGCTGCTGGCTAGGAGGACCATAGGGGACGTAGGAGGATCAAACCGCAGTCCATCCCAGGCTAGCGCTGGCATGCAGACCTCTTATCGTTTGCATTACCGCTCCAGCCCCTAGATTTATTGATTCTTTATATTGTTTCTATCTTATTGATTTATGCTGTTTTTCATTTGTTTTTTTGTTTTTGTATTTGGGTTTCATTATTGTAGTCTTCCAGATATTTAAGATTTGCATTTAGGTTGTTGATTTGATCTTCCTCTCCATATGTAAGCCTGTATAGCTACAAGTTTTCCCCTATACTGCTTTCTATGTTCCATAGATTTTGGTAATTTGTTTCTTCATTTTCATTAGTCTCTATTTTTCCTTCACTTCTTTTTTGATCCAACTATTATTAAGCAGCATGTAGTTCAGTCTCCAGGTGTTAACTTTTCTCCATATCTTCTTTTTATAGTCAATCTCAATCACTGTAGCATTGTTGTCTGATAGGATATTTGGTATAATTTGTATATTTGTGAATTTTTGTAGTTAGACCTAAAATACAATCTGCATATATAATGTTCTATGTACACTAGAGAAGAACATATATTTAGGTTTTGGAGAATAGAAGGCCCAGTATTAATCTATAAGTGTAAGCTTATAAGCGTATAGCTTAGTTTTATATTTAGGAACTTTATGTCCTTACTACTATTCTGCATACTGGATCTATACAATATAATGAGATTAGTGTGTCAAAATCTCCCACTTATATCATATTTCCATATGTATGTTTTTTTATGTTTGTGAGAAAAAGCCTCGCACACTTTACAACAATAAGTATTGTCCATTTTGTCTCTAAACAGTTTCTTGATTCTGAATACAATTTGGTATGATATAAGTATATTTGTCCAGCTTTTTTGTTTGTATTACAATGACTTGTATTATATTCCCTTCTTTTACTGTGAGTCTATGTCTATCCTGAGATTTATTAGCAGTAAATTAAAGAGGTTTTTTTCTTCTTCTTCTTCTGGATTCAACCCTCTACTCTGAGTCTTTTGATGGAAGAGTGTCTACCTGAATGCCTATTTACATTCAAGAAACCTATTAACAGAAAGGGCTGCCATTATATTGTATAGGGTTGCATTTACCTTGGTTATTTGGTTTTTGTAAGTGATCTTTTAGCTGTTCATTTAGAGTTGCTTTGGTTATTGTGAATGTTTTAAATTCTTTTTTTTTTCTGAGAATTACTTTATCCCTCCCTGCTATTTAAATGCTGCATAGTAGACTCTAGATTGAAATTTTATTTTATTTTGTAATTTGAATGTGTAATTTCATTTTTTTTCTTTCATGGACCACTTTGTACCTTGTGAGATTCTTAAGTTATTTCCTTCATATTTATGTTTTGTTCTTCTCCGTACTTCTTTAAGCAATCTAGTTCTCTCTGGATTTTGTCATTCGTATTGTTTTATGTTTTGGTGTTGTAATGCTTGCATATATTTTCGTTGGTACTCATTTGACCTCTTGGATTTGTGCAGTTGCCTCTTTCCAAAGAGTGGGGGTTTTCTCTGCTATTATCTCTCCCACTAGTTATTGTTTCCCTTTCCCGTTTTCCTCCCCTTTCAGTATCTCTATAACTTGGAGATTATTTCTCTGGTCTTTGTTCATTACCTTACATTTTCTTTTATCATTTTTTCTAGCACAGCCAAGCAGATGCCTTACCGCTTATGCCACTACTATGGTCCCTCTATTTTCTTTTTTTACTTTTTTTTAATCAATGCTGGCTGTAATGGTCTTCAAGTTCTTCTATACAATTCTTCCCCCGTACAATTCTGCTACTATTGCTTGTTACCATTTTCTTTGGTATCATATTCCATTTATATGGATTCTCTTATTTCTCAAAGAGTTCTTTGAGTTTGTTGAATTTAACACCTATTCCTTGCTTATTTTTGCTGGCTAGTGCCTCCTGTATTTTGTTTGCTAATTCTTTAAGTGTTGATATGGGTTCTCAAACTTTTTTATATTTACCTAAGTTTCTCTATCCTTTTCTTTTTGTAACTGCTGTTGTCCTCCATAGTTTACTCATTTTTCTTTTCATTTTGTGGTTTATAATAGTGAATATTCAGATTCTTTTTACTTAAGAATGTGATCTGTTGGATTGATTATAAAACAGATGGGTATTAATAAACATGCTATTCAGATTATTTTCCTATCCATGCAGTGTTATTTGAATCTGATAACTGTCTAGTTTCTCTGTTAATTTTACTGAGTTCTGACATTGCATACTAAATAAGAGAAAGAAGTTCTATGGCTCACTACCTTAGAAATAAAGGATATAAATTGGAATATCTTTATATGGATACTCTTGCATATACACAGTGGTGGGTTCAGATGTCAGGGCCTGTGGCTTTTAGCCTTGGGGATTGAAAAGAAAGTAGAGGTGGGGCCGGAGCTAGCGGTAAGGCATTTATCTGGCTAAGGCACTACCTTAGGATGGACCACGGTTCAATCCCTGGACATACCATATGGTCCTCCAAGCCAGGAGCTATTTCTGAGTGCATAGCCAGAAGTAACCTCTAAGTGTCACCGAGTGTGCCCCCCCCCCAAAAAAAAAGTAGAGGCACAGGTTCTAGAATTTTGAGTTTGTGTTGGGAGGTTGGGGCATGAAGATTTAGCTCCAAGAGGGCAGGTTTCCATGACCATGATGCTCCTGGTATCAGAGGTTGCAACTTTCTGGCCCTGAGGCCTTGGAAGAGGTTAGCAGTACAATTATAGTCTCAGGTCTTTCTTGAGAGGCTGGGTCATGTATGTTTTATTTTTGTTTGTATTTTTAAAAATTTGTTCTTGTCTGTGTGTCCCTCTCTCTCCAGTATGTTATGGCTCAAGAGCAGAGGCAGAGAACCCAATTTTAATTTTTTTAATTATAAAAAAATTTTATGCTATATAGAAATACCATATGCTTATGAGTACACATTCTGAAATTGTGATTTAAATGAATACTTAATGTGGTTAGTTGTACAGCACTTATTTGCCTTTGTGAAGCCATTGATTCCTGATAAGGCAAGGTACCCAGATCAACCTCCAGACCTCTGGTAGAAAAAAGAAATTAATTTCATTTTATAAAATAATTTAATATATAACTTTATAATTCAGCTTTTTAAAACTGAAATATATCAATTAAATGAGTAGAATCTCATGAAAAACATTTTATTTATCATTATATTGTTGTGTGGATTTCTACATATGTGCTTTTTCTAGCAGACTTCAGAGATCGCTCAGGTAATAGAAATGAAAGTTGTTGTAAATTAAATCCTACTTTTAGATATATTTTAAGGTAGAAGAAAGGGCAGGAAGGAAACTGAGGATACTATAGCAGAAAATATGCACTGGTGAAGGAATGGGTGTTGGACTTTGTATGATTGAAATTCAAACATGAACAATTATGCAAAAAATAAAGAAAATAAAAGTTTACTATGTTGAACATATCTATAGGAATGCTCTCTTGAAGGGGAAATTTATAGAGAAGTTCTGAGACTTCTAGTTTCCTTTTATATTGATTCCAGTAGACATAGCACTAATGAAGTATTAATATTGCTATTGCATGACAGAAGACAACAAAATATTTTTATTTTCATATTTAAATTAATGTATGTGAAATTAGAATTAAAAGCAGTACTGAGGGTAAATTTTTATCTCCAGCCCCAAATTTTTATAAAATAATTTAGTAAGCCCTAAAATATCCTATTTACTATGGCTATCTCCATAATATTTTAGTCAAACTAAAGATATTAATGTGACTGGGTCTATAATGGAAAAGGTATAACTTTATTCTACTAGAGTAAAATCTAGTGTACACAGTTTTTGTAAAAATAGATTTTTTTCTAAAGGTCAACTTATTACATGTTTTAATACTTTTATTTTTGGTCTTTAGATGGAAGATGTCATAGCACGCATGCAAGATGAAAAAAATGGAATTCCCATTCGAACTGTCAAAAGCTTTCTTTCCAAGATACCTAGTGTCTTCTCAGGTAAGCTTGTTTTTTATTTTATTTTATTGAAACCATTGTGAAACATTTGGCAAGGTCCAGAACCCATTAATGAGAATAACTTTCAACAAGATGGGAATGGAAGAAATCTTCCTTAATATTAGTCAAAGACATGTATGACAAACCCATAACAAACATTTTACTCAATGGGCTAAAAATAAAATCTTTCCTCTAAGATCTGGCAAAGTACAAGGCTGGTCACTTTTACCAATTCTATGTAGTATTGGAAGTATATGCCATAGTAACTATACAATAAAAGATATTAAGGGCATCCATATAGGAAAAGGAATCAGTCAAGATCTAGAAAATTCTAAATATTCTTCAAAAAATTTTCTCAAAACAATAGGCTTGCATAGTAAAGTGGTAGACTATAAAAGTAATAATCTAAAATTTCTGTATACAAATAATGAAAAGGCAGAAAAATCATAAAAAAGAACTTCATTACTTGTTATGTCTCAAAAAAATCAAGTACATTAGAATCAACTAAAGAGTATAAATTCTATACAAAGAAACTATTTGACCCTGCTTAAAAAATAAAAGAGGACACAAGGAATTGGAATGAATTGTGTGGCCATCAGAATAATGACATTTTTCAAAGAAAAATATCAGAAACTCCTGAAATTCATATGGAAAAAACAAACCTCCATGAATACCTAAAATAATTCTTGAGGAAAAGAAGATAGGTGGCATCACTCTCCCCAACTTCAAGGTAGTTGAAGCAGTAGTCATTAAAACAGTACTAAAATACAGGCAGATATTCATATCAATGGAATAGACTTGAGTGTCTTGAGACTGAATATCAGTTGGCTGAACAATTAATCTGTGATTAAAAAGGCAAGAAATGTGAATTTCAGGAAGGATAGCCTCTTCAATAGAAGTATTGAGAAATTGGTAAACTACATGAAAAAAGTGAACTTAGACCTCTTGTTAATTCCATGGACAAAAGTTAAATAAAAATGAATTAAAAACTTTTTATCAGACCTGAAACCATAAGGTAGATAAAAGAAAAACACCAGAATAGTCTATGGCATTGAAACTAAAGACATCTTCAAGTTTAAATCCACTGACCAAGCATTCGGAAACAAAGATAAATAATGGGATTACATTAAACTAAGTAGTTTCTACACCTCTAAGGAGTTGGTGACTATGATACAAAGACTCCATATGAAATTTGAGAAACTACTTATCCTTCCAATAAGTGGTTAATATCTATAATGTGCTAGGCACTGGTAGAACTTAGTAAGAGATACATCTCTATTTCTCAGAGTATATTTAAAAGAACTTCAACGTTTCACCTTCTTGTATTTTCTGTAATGTCTTTACAGTTTCATTGCATTTATTCTCTCAAACCAATAGTATTACAGTACCTTCTATGGAATATTTTAAACATTTTTATTGGGATGGGTGTTGGTGCCCTGGCCATGTTAGTTATTTCTATGCTCAGAAACATTTTACCCTTTACATAAGTAGAAAAAAGTAATGGACAAATGCACAAATGGTACATTAAAATATTACAAATCATTGATCATCAGGGAGTTGTAAATCATAATTACATGTGTTATATCACATCACAGATACCAGAACCTATCACAAAGAACAAGAACAACCAGTGCTGTATGGATGCAGTGAGAAAAAAGACTCTCATTCATTGCTGATGAGAATGTAGATTGGTATAGCCTTTTAGGAAAACAATATGGATTTCCTTCAATTAAAACAGACATTTGAGCTTCATTCAATCCATCACACCATTTCTGAAAATATGCTTTAAGTACCCCCAAACAAAATTCATAAAAGACATTTGCACTGTTGTTTTTATCTCAGCATAATTCACAATAACCAGAATCTGGAAATAATGCAAGTGCTCAAGAACATATAACCAGTAGAATCAGTGGAATATTATGCAGCTGTTAAGAAAAAGTGAATTCTTGAAATGTGCTTATACATAGATGGAAAGTATCATGCTTAGTAAAATGAGTCAGAGAGGGATGAAGGAAATGATCACATTTCATCTGCAGGATTAGAAAAAGCACAAGAACAATACCCAAGGTCTATAGAAATGATAGGTGGGGAGAGCAGTTAAGAGAAATGGGGCCACTATAACAATAGTAGTTGGAAATTATCATTCTGGAGAATAATTGAGAATTGCAAGGAATTAAAGTGATATTTATTATACCACTTCAGTAACAGTGTTTCAAAGTACAATGCCTAAAATTTTAAAAGGAAATAGCAGAGAAAGAGAGGGTAGAAGATAGATAGATAGATAGATAGATAGATAGATAGATGATAGATAGATAGATAGATAGATAGATAGATGATAGATAGATAGATAGATAGATAGATAGATAGATAGATAGATAGATAGATAGATAGAAAGAAAGATAGAGAAAAACTGCTTTCTATACAGGCAGGCTGGGGATGGAGGTGTGGTGGGATAACATGAGGATTATTGGGAAAATGATGGTGGGAAATGAACACTAATGACGAGAAGGATATTGCAATATTATATAACCAGAATTCAACTTTCAACAACATTTGAACTCTGTGACATACTGATTTAAAAAATTTAAAAATAATACAATATCACTTTGGGGTACATAGTTTAACTAGTAATAATTAAGGCCCATAAACTTAGCTAGATGATTACCATTTTTCCAGTCCTTAAGTGTATCTTTCAACAAAGGCCATATGAAGTCTTAAGTAATCTGTGAGGTTTAAAATGGGAGAGAATAAAATACACAGATAAAAATGTTTAATTCATACATAAGAGTGGAAATATAAAATGGTCAGACCCAAACATCAAACCCAAAGTCACCAACAACAGAATCAAGATACCAAATCTACAAGTTATATACATAAAGGACCAGCTACATTAGCAGTAGAGGGTACAAAGGAGGGAGGTATGGGATGAATGCTGGGAACAGGGATGGAGGGAGGATGACACTAGTGGTGGGAATGGCCCTAATTCACTGTCACTATATACCTAAATATAATTGTGAAAGACTTGAAATTTACATTGGTCACAATAAAAAAAATTTCAAAAAAAATTTAAAAAGTATTTTCTTATGTGGTTTTCAAAAACAGCAAACTTTATGTCGTATTTTAATGCAACCTCAAGTTTTAAAAAAAAGAGTGAAATATTTAGTCAATGTGAATCCATTGGAAAGTTAGATTTGAAATACAATAGGAAATTTGTCATTTTATATAGCCAAAGTTATGTAAAGAAAAAATTTAAAGAGTTTTACATAATTCATATGCAGTATAAATGAGAAAAATTGTCATTATTCTTGAGTTGATATTATTGGACAATTTAATACTTCTCGTAACACAAGAAATGAAAAGTGAATAGGAACATTATTATAGTTCTTATTGTTGAACAAGCTAAAACTAAAATACACTCCCTACTGAATATTTATTTTTTCCTACTGAATATTTAATCTCTTTCAAACAAAGTAAGTTTAAATTCATTCTTATTCTCTTAACTAAATTCTTTACTTTTTTTGTTTTGTTTTGTTTTTGGGCCACACCCGGCAGTGCTCAGGGGCTACTCCTGGCCGTCTGCTCAGAAATAGCTCCTGGCAGGCACGGGGGACCACTTGGGACACCGGGATTCGAACCAACCACCTTTGGTCCTGGATCAGATGCTTGCAAGGCAAATGCCGCTGTGCTATCTCTCCGGGCCCAATTCTTTACTTTTAATTATAATTTTAAGACTCAGTGAATTGTGCCATCAATACTATTACTCAGAAAAAGTGAAATATATTATAATGATTTTTTTATAGAGATAAAAAAATCAAGATAAAATAATAGATAAAATGAAAATACAATATATTTTGAAAGACTTTACTGTTTCAGATATTGCATTTTCATTTGTAGAAATATTCTTGGCAAATATAAAAATTTTTTTAAAAGCAATTCCTTTTTATAAGCAGCTTAATTTTCTTCATTTGATAATTGTTTCCTAAAACATTAAAAATGATAGGTTGCTAAAGAAAACCCCCTAAGGAATAACTTTGCTTCTTAAATTAATATATTAGCATTGCTTTCCTCAAGCGAGAGGGTCAAAATTAAAATATAAATAGACATATAGTAAATATAATACCAAAATCTTCATTATTTATAAGGATGAATTATTCTTGGTAATTGAATTGTTCCTCTACAATATATAGCACTGGAGAATTGTCTATACATATATATTATATGTTATATATGTGTAAACTATCATTTTCACTGCCTCTTTTTTATGAAGATTTTCTCTTGATACGTCTCTATTTCTCAGAGTATATTTAAAAGAACTTCAACATTTTACCTCCTTGTATTTTCTGTAATGTCTTTATAGTTTCATTGTATTTATTTTCTCAAACCAAAAGTATTACAGTTCCTTCTATGGAATATTTTAAACATTATTATTGGGATGGATGTTGGTGCCCTAGCCATGCTACTTATTTCTATGCTCAGAAATAATTCCTGGTGGTGATGCTCAAGGAACCATATGAGCTGTTAGGGATCAAATCCAGACTGGCTATATATAAGGGAGGAGTATTATACTCTATAACTCACTCTATCCTTTCCAGCCACTTTCTGACATTTTTAGCAGTATATTCTTCGTGAAATTTCCTCACATGTCATTTTTTCTTTGAAGAGAATTGATTGTGATCTTTATTAACATATGCAGCAATCACCTGGAGAACAAGAATAATGTTTAACAACAAGAATAATACCTCCAATTTTTACCTTCTCAAATATTTAGTGTCTCCCTGGTAATAGATGTTGATGGCTTTCAGAGAACCATTAATGTCCTGAGTTTTAGGTATATCTATCAGATATTGAGTTCAAAGAGAACTTAGATGATTATTTTCTCTATAAATATCCAAAATTGTAAAATGTTTTTGTCTTTGTGGGAGACAATAATATGATAGAACTGGGGCAGTGGAGACAATAAAGGTGTAAAAGGTCAGGGGTACATGCTTTTCATGCTTGGGCTCCCTTCAAATATTTCATTAAGCCTTGGTGGATGTTGCCCTGGAAACTTCCAGTACAGCTGAGTGAGGCCTTGGAACCTCTTAAGCATGCTAGGATGACCCTGAATCTCCTTGGAAATGCAGGGCTTGAATAGCTTTGAATGCCCAGGAATCAACATTGAACTGTCTGACCTACTTGGCAGAGAATTACAGGAACTAGTCTTAGCCTTCAGATTCCTGAGCACTTCTTGGAGCAAAAAAAAAAAAGGTACCTTTTCTTTTTTATTATCTATTAAATGATTTTACAGATGGTAAATAAAAAATTGAACAGTTATAATTCCTTTGGAGTCCACATTTTTTTTATCAATATAGAATTAAATTTAGCTTCTTGTTTTTAGAACTGGATATTGTCATATTCATTTGTTATTTAGTCTTTAAGTAGTAGAAAGAGTATATAATAATGGCAAAAAATAACGAGATAGTACAACAGCTAGCACACAAATATACCTGATCTGTTTGATTCCTAGACCACATGATCCACTCTACCTTGACATAGTCCTTTAGTACTCTTGCATTTTTAAGGCTCTTGCACTGAATCTCTGTCAGATTGGCAAGAATCACTGATGAAGGGCCAGAGCAATAGCACAGTGGTAAAGTATTTGCCTTGCATACAGCCAAACCAGGACCAACCTGGTTTTGTTCGGGCATTCCATAGGGTCCCCCCAAGCCTGCAGGAGTGATTTCTGAGTGCAGAGCCAGGAGTAATCCATGAGTGCCTCCAGATATGGCTCCACCTCCCACCCCCCAAAAAAAACAAAGAATCACTGAGGAGACTAATGGACCTTCTGAACTCCACTTAGGAGACTTAAAAAACTGCCATATATGCAGGCAGGAGAGAGGGCAGGAGGGAAACTGAAAACATAGTGGTGGAAAATGTGCACTGGTGAAGGGTGTTGTGCATTGCATGACTGAAGTTCAATCATGAATAACTTTGTATCTGTTAAAATTAATTGTATTATAAATATTCTGTATCCATGTAATTAATAAAGTAATAAAATAAATCTGTGTTTTAGTCTTCTCAAGTTACTAGTAGAACATTTTATGTTAATGACATTGGTTCTGATGCATATATTGTGATTTAATTTTAACATTTGAATTTTTTTATCAATAGTTACATTCTACACGCAATATATTGGCACTAAGTAAATATTAACTATTTATGCATTACTTTTATATCATTGCCTTTAAAATGATAATGAATTTTCTGAGAGAAATTCAGTCATTCTTCCAGATAATGTTTTTAGTAAAAAGTAGTGATGATATAAATCCAAATTATCTTTCTTTATACTATACATAGAACAATCTAATTAAAATACAGATTATTGAATTATAATGTAAATATATAAATATAACATAAATAATTTAAATAAATATAATATATAAACATACATAGATGATTCTATAAAATATTCTGCATTCTTTATCCTTTGTACCATTTCTTTACAAAGAAATCACTTAGGAGAGACATTTTTGTTTACTCAGACTAGTCACAAAATGTATTGTACAAAATTTCTTTAGAATTTTTGCACATTTAAAAAAAATTTTTATTGAGATAAATGTGAACTACAAGTCTTTCACACTTATATTTATAGTAACAGTGAATTAGGGCAGTTCCACTACTGTTTGCATCATGCACCCCATACCTCCATCTTTAGCCCCCTGGACTGTTAGTGTAACAGGCCCCTTTTATGTATAGCTTGTTGTAGTTTGGGTCCCTTGATTCTATTGTCATTGACTTTGGGTTGGGTATTTAGGTATGATCATTTTTTATTTACACTTAGTGCTCATGAGACCACTTTGCCCTGGTACCATCCACTTTTTTTCCTCACTTTGTAGGAAGTCATAGAAATATGAGTCAGAAAGAGGTGATTCATGTTCTATGGTTCTGTTGAAAAATAAACACGGTGGAGCTCCTGTCAAGAAGATATATATATATATATATATAAATTTAAAAGAAGAAAAAAGAAAAAGATAAAAGGTGGGGCCAATAAGTCAAGTTTTGTTTTGTTTTGTTTTTGTTTTGTTTTGTTTTTGCATAAACACAATAAGTATTGGGGAAATTAAAGGCAAATTCCCTTGGCCTAAGAGATACAGGGTATTTCCACCCTTGAAGCATACTGTCATGAGACTGACTGTAGCCATGGCATGTTAATGTCATGTTCATGTCATATTCATGTCTGTACATGTTCATTGTCAAACCCCAAGATCTTTCTTTATGGTGCCAGGAAATGTTCTGCTCAGTAGTGGTTGTCAAAGGCAGTCCTCTATTATTAGAGATCTTGGTTTTTGCACAGATCCTAAAACAAAGTCTAGGATAGTCTTTCTTTATGGTCCCAGGAAAAGACAGTGTTATAGTCACAGGTGTTATAGTCAGTCTTATGTAATTAGTGATCTTGGTTTTTGCACAGATCCTAGGACAGTGTCTTGATCTCATCTCACCATTAGGTGATGAGATAGGGTAACTGCCCTTAGATCAACTTGTTGCTATTTCCTCATCATCAGGGTGTAATATGAACCTAAACTGGTGCAAGTTGGTGCTGGAGCAGTATTAGGGACTCCCCGGGGGGGGGGGGGAGTTTGATTCTTGGTGCTGCTGTAGGGAACTTTGTCAGTTTTAAGGTTGGGATCCAGGGTTTGGGGTTGAATGATCAGTATCATGAGATCTTGAGGAGATTCTTAGTTGTTTCAATTTTCTTGGGTTTTTTTTTTTTTGATTGGCCTACTTATGCTACCTAATTCCTCCTCATTCAGTTTTGGTATATTATATGCTGAAATTTACCAACAATATCATGCTTCCATTCTTGTGATTCTCTAGGTTTGTGAGCCAAAGCCTTCTAAACTTTACTGACCCAGTATTTGTTAGTATATATGG
Source organism: Suncus etruscus (assembly GCF_024139225.1). Classification (NCBI taxonomy): domain Eukaryota; kingdom Metazoa; phylum Chordata; class Mammalia; order Eulipotyphla; family Soricidae; genus Suncus; species Suncus etruscus. Next base: position 49,156,263 of record NC_064854.1, on the reverse strand, counting down.
ATTAGACTTACTACTTCTTGGTATATTGTTCTAATAGTTAAGCAGTGTTCATCCTTGTCACTAGTAGCTTTATTGAGGTTGAATGCTATTTGATTTATATATTGCTGTCCCAGATTTTAGCTTTTTAGTTTTTTAATGGCTTGTATAATTGCTTTAAATCTCTTTATTCTAAGCCTTTTATTATTCTGAGATTCTTGATATGCCTCCTGTAAGGAGTAAATGAGTGGGTTTTGTCTCCTGTTCCAACCCTCTACTCTGTGATTTGGTGGGGAATTAATCCATTGATATTCAAGTAAACTAATGACAGAAATAGCTGTCACACTAATTAATGCAGGGTTGTTTCTTCTACATTGGTTATTTGTTTTGTATAAATGACTTTTATGTAGTTCTTTTAGAGCTAATTTCATTTGAATGTTGCCAATTCTATTTTGTGTGAGAGTTATCCCTTCCTTTCATATCAATGTGAGATCATCTGGGCAGTGAGTCTAGATTAAATGTTTCTGTCATTCAATAACCTGTCCTTTCACTATTTTCTTGCCTTGACTGTTTAATATGGTTAATCTAGTGTTATTTTTGTTATTTTATTTATATTTACTTTTTTCTTCTCCCTTACAGCTGTAAGAAGTCCAGTTCTCTCTTTGTTTATTGCCATTTTGATTTCTATATGTCTTGGTGTTGTTATATTTGAGTCTTTTTCATTGGTATTCTTTTGGCCACTTGGATTTGACTGCTACCTCTTTCCAAACTGTGGGGAGTTCTCTGCTATTATCTCTCACTACTTTTTCTCTTTTTCCTTTATCTTCGTGTATTTCTACAATTTATAGGTTATTTGTCTTGAGTTTGTTCATTAAATACCTTAAATTTTCTTCTATTATATAGTCTCTTTTTTATACCTCTTTATCAATGTTGGTTTATAGTTTGTCTGCACTTTCCAAACAAGTGGAAGCAGCAATCAACAGATGGGAATACATTAAACTTAGAAGCTTCTGCACCTCAAAAGAAATAGTGCCCAGGATACAAGAGTCACCCACCCAGTGGGAGAAACTATTCACCCAACACCCATCAGATAAGGGGCTAATATTCAAAATATACAGGGCACTGACAGAACTTTACAAGAAAAAAAATCTAATACCATCAGAAAATGGGGAGAAGAAATGAACAGACGCTTTGATAAAAAGAAATACAAATGGCCAAAAGACACATAAAAAAATGCTCCTCGTCACTAATCATCAGGAAGATGCCAATGAAAACAATGATGAGATACCACCTGACACCACAGAAATTGGCGTACATCACAAAGAATGAGAACAATCAGTGCTGGCGGGGATGTGGAGAGAAAGGAACTCTTATCCACTGCTGGTGAGAATGCTGTCTAGTCCAACCGCTATGAAAAGCAATATGGAGATTCCTCCAAAATGTGGAAATTGAGCTCCCATTAGACTCAGCTCTTCCACTCCTAGGGATATACCCTAAGAACACAAGAATACAATACAAAAACCCCTTCCTCACACCTATATTTATTGCAGCACTATTCACAATAGCCAGGATCTAGAGACAACCAAGATGTCCTTCAACAGACGAATGGCTAAAGAAACCGTGGTACATATACACAATGGAATATTATGCAGCCATCAGAAGAGACGAAGTCATGTTGTTTTGGGGCACACCTTGCAGTGCTGAGGGATTACTCCAGGCTCTGTTCTCAGAAATTACTCTTGGCAGTACTTGGATGACCATATGGAATGCTAAGGTTCTAATGCATGTCAGCCACCTGCAAGGAACCTGCTGTACCTACCAGCTGCACACCCTACCTGCTGTGTGTTATTGCTCAGGTCCCAATCTAGTTTTAATATCTTACAAAGGTTTATCAAATTGCCCTATCCCCATTTGTTGAAAGGTCTATTGCATTTCATGTACTTGGCTTCTTTGTTAGAAATGAATTTTCCGGGGCTGGAGAGATGGCGCTAGAAGTAAGGTGTCTGCCCTGCAAGCGCTAGCCAATGAAGGACCACGGTTCAATCCCCCTGTGTCCCATATGGTCCCCCCAAGCCAGGGGGCAATTTCTGAGTGCTTAGCCAGGAGTAACCTCTGAGCATCAAACGGGTGTGGCCCAAAAATATTGTTACTAATTGTGAAAAGGGTTACTTTTGTTACCATATTCCCACCAACATAGGTTGTTTTGTTTGTAATCATTTTTATTTATGCTATTGTCACTGGTGTGCTATGGTTTCTTGTTGTTTTGACTTGTATTTTCCTCATAATAAACAGCATGAACACGTAAAAAAAAAATAAAATAGAGAACCTGAAAAAAAATTTTTTAAAAAAAAATACCAAAAAAACAAAACAAAACAAAACAAAAAACCAGAAATGAATTTACCATATACTTTGGGGTTGTTGTTGGATATTCTTTCTGATACATTAGGTCAGAATATCTGTCTTTTTTTTTTTTTTTTTTTTTTTTTTTGGTTTTTGGGCCACACCCGTTTGACGCTCAGGGGATACTCCTGGCTAAGCGCTCAGAAATTGCCCCTGGCTTGGGGGAACCATATGGGACGCCGGGGGATCGAACCGCGGTCCGTTCCTTGGCTAGCGCTTACAAGGCAGACACCTTATCTCTAGCGCCACCTTCCCGGCCCCAGAATATCTGTCTTTGCTCCAATTCCATACTGCTTTAATCACTATGGCTTTATATTGCAACTTCAATTTAGGTAATGAGATATTTCCTGATTTATTGATTTTCAGTATGGTTTGAGCTATTTAGTAGGATGGTACATATCAAAAATTTGTGAACAATTTGTGTTGACTGGGATGTGATGAAAAAGGAACTCTCATTCACTACTGGTGCAATACTATCTAGTCCAACTTTTATGGAAAACAGTATGGAGGGTTCTCCATAACCTCAGAATCAAGCTGTGACATGGCCCAACTGTCCCATAGAAATATAGTCATTAGAGAAAACTCACAGTGCAACCAGTCAACTTACGTATCATTTCTATATTAGAATGATTAGGTACTCAGTTGATTAATAAATCCTACCATTTTTCTCAAGTTCAATAAAACAGATGCATTTATATAAAAAAGTAACAAGGTCTGTGTCTACGATAGAACCTCACAATAGTTTTGTTTTCTTAAACAAATAAAACATTACCATATCCATTAGAAATATTTCCACATAGATTTGAGTACTTAAAAAGACACAAACATAATTGTGTTTCAATCATTCATTTAAGTACTACATCCAACAGTGCACATTTCCTACCACCAGTGTTCCCAGTTTCACTAACGCCCTCCTCCAACTTTCCCTCATGTATTTCTCCATTTTCTTTTAAGACTGGTTTGAAGCATTGTAAAACTGTGTTTTGAAACATTTGAAAACAGAATATCATTATTTACTTGCTCTCATATTTATTCATAAGCATCAAGTGCACTAAACACTGAAGAATAAGACAGCAAACATGCTTATCAGAGTACAAGAGAATGACCAAACAACTGCTGAAGTATTACAGATTATAGCTAAATCTAAATTGTCCATTGTTACTGATGCATGCATAAGTAGAATTCATTTCCTTATGAAGCTCACATTGAAATTCAAAAATGTTAATAATATGAAGCATGCAGCTGTGTTGACAGAACTAATAAAGAGCTCTGCCAATATTGTCTGTCTTTCTGTCAGCAATTCTAATTAAACTATAACATCTAAATTATTCTGCATCTTACTGTCCTATGTACAACCTAAAAGCCCACATTATTCTTTTCCTCTTTATTCAAAGGAAAGATAAAATAATTGCCTTTGAAAAAAGGCAATTTCCAGAGAAAAGATAAAAAAAATTGCCTTTGAGGAAAAATATGAATTTCACCTGATCCATATGTATTGGAGAAGAATATGTATCAAGTTTTCTGGGAATGTAGAGCCCTATATGGTTTTGAGCTGTACAGCTTCTGCAGTGTTGCTTATCCATGAAGTTGTGTATGCTTCCTTCAAGTATGAATTTAAGTCTGGATGGATGAATACTCTTATTATTGCATTAATTTTATTGAGTTTTGTCACTATATTCCACCTCTGCCTTTGGACTTTGAGGATTTCTTATAACAAATCTGCTGTAAATTTTAGGATTACTCCTTTGAGTGTAATTTCCCTTTTTGATTTTGTTGTTTTAAGTATTTATACCTATCTGTGGAAGTCATCATTGTTATTAGGATGTGTCTTGGGGTGTTTTTCTTTGGATCTTTTTTGGCTGTTACTCTTCAGGCATGTATGTTTTGGTTGCATGCACCCTAGCTCTGGAGTTTCTCTGCAATTATGTCCTTGACTGTTGTTTTTTCATGGAGAATTTCTTCCTGTGTCTCTTGTACTCCAATGATTAATATGTTGCTTCTGTTGAGGATAGTATAGACTTCTGGTTTCTTCTGTTCTCATTCTTTGAGGACATATACCATTCCTTGATAATTTGTTTTAAGGTACTTGTCCAACCTCTTATGTTTATGGAGTTGTTATGTATCTCATTTTTAAGCTACTTGATATATAAATAATGCTTTAATGATCACAGAGACACATCATCCTTTTAGATGAATTTATTTTAGGGTAGTATGGAGCCTCTATTTTGAAATTTTTAAAATCTCAAGCCATTTTCAAATAAAGCTGAACCAAACAACAGTTAAAAGCCCTACTGGCAGTGCTAAAATTTATTTTCTTTTTGTTTTAATCCTACAGAGCTTTCTGTTTCTCACACTAGGTAGTGATCTGAGCTTAATCTGGCTATGCTCTAAGGCTTGACTCCTTGCAGTGGTCTTGGAGTCATATGAGATGTTGGGTATTGAATCAGTTCTGTATGCAAGCAAGCAGCTTATCTGCTATATTCTCTCTCTGACATTTTTTCAGAGTTATTGATAAAGATCATTTTTGCTCTTATATTTTTATGTAATTTGTTCTTCCTTGATGAATTCATTTTTATTAGTCATTTATTTTACTGTTTATTATTTTACTGTTTCTTTGTTCTATATATCCCTTTGAATAATTTATTCATACTATCCTCTATTTAGAATGTCCACCTCGTAGCTAAGAAACTACTTCTGGCTCTGTGCTCAGGATAGTCCCTGGTGATGTTTTAGGCTGCTATTTAACAGCTGGTGATTTAACCTGGGATTCCTGCAAATAAAGCATGTAGTCAACAATTTGAGGTATCTTTCCATCTCTTTATTTGACATTTTATGTTTACATATTTTAATATTTAAAATTATAACATAATGAAAATAAACAATCATGTAAATTAAGCCTAAGATATATTAGGAACAAAAAAAGGAAACAAGATGTTCACAACAAAGGAATAGTCTGGAATGTTTATGGAAAAACAATTTGGTTGATCAATTATAAGCAAATCAAGAACTGGAACTAAAAATAAATATAATCTGGGGCCAGAGTGGTGGTACAGTGATAAGGTGTTTGCCTTGCACACGACTGACTTAGGATGGGCTGTGGTTTGATTCCTGGCATCCCATATGGTCTCCCAAGCCAGGAGTGATTTCTGACTGTAAAGCCAGGAGTAACCCCTGAGCGTCACCGGATGTGGCCCCCAAAAAATAAAAACAAAAATCAGTAAATAAATATGATTAATAAACAAACTCACAAAGTAAAGTGAGATAAAACTAATAGAAAAGATTGTTTATAAAAATTTAGATATCCAAAGATTAAAAATACAAAAACTCATGTAAATACTATATTGCATATATTTATTATAAAATATATCCAATTTTATTGGAGACCCTAGAAAATTGAATATGTTTTTGGAATCATATTATCTCTCAAGACTGAGTCATAAACAAAAATACAGAAAGATATGAATTATTAACAAATAATAGATATAAATTACTTCATGCAGTTTGTCACACAATCCATACTGTCCTCCGATATCTATGTGAATACATATAAGTGCAATTAAATCAGCAATAGCCATAAAAATATTACAAATGATGTCCTGAAGTGATATATATTAATTGTTATGAATGACATATTAAAATGCATAATAATACTATATAATAACACTCAAAGTTCTTTTAAAATGTATATATGAATAATATGAATATTATTGGCAAATTTTATTACCAAGTTTGTAACCAAATTATTGTTGAACTATTTTTATACAAGCAACTTAAAATGGTTATTGGTAATGTAATTCATTTCACAGACCGCTGAACTGGTTAGGTAACAGCCATAACAATTCTTCAAGAGAGATAAAAAATGCAATCTCAGTTGACCTAAAATTTCACTGATTTAAACATAATTTAGTTTATCAAGCATTTATAATGATTTACTTACAAGTTATTTTTATATGTTTTCTAGAAATGTTTGCTGCCCTGTTTTCTTTCTTGAAGCTCAGCTAAAATTGTCAAATTTCTTAAACTTTCTTGAAAATCTTGTACTTCTGGTAAATAAAAATTAAATATCTCATTTGTTTCAGGAGTTACAGAGCAATACAAATTACTTAGCATGGATTACAAGATCTGCTGAGGGCTCTATGAATAATTATTTTAGTTTCAGGTTCCTATTATTTTCAGTTTATCTATTTTCATATCTTCATAGATATTGTGCATTAAATTATTTTTGTTACTTTTTTTAAAATTTTAACATTTGGGACCAAAGAGATAGCACTGCACTAGGGTGTTTGCCTTGCACGCAGCTGATTCAAACAGATGGTGGTTGGAATCCCGATATCCCATATGGTCCCCCATGCCAGCCAGGAGTGACTTCTGAGCACAGAGCCAGAAGTAAGCCCTGAGTGCTGGCAGTGTGACCCAGAAACCAAACCAAACCAAAACAAAACAAAATTTTAACATTTGCAGAGGTTCCTTTAGTAACTGATTATTTTTCTTTACCAGGTACCAACATCTAGTTTAAAAATTAATTTTAGTAGACTCTAGCATTTTTAAATAATGTAGATAAAATAGAAAAGATAAACATAGGTTCTGAAAACCATAACTCAAGATTATTTACAAAATTTTTGTAATGTTATATGATCAATACCATATAAATAACTAAAATTTTGGTGATATTTGGTGGAAGGTATTGTTGGTAAATTCAGGGAAAAAAATAAAAAATAGGAAACTTGTGTAAATGAATAATTAAAACCTAAGTATGTTTAAATATTTCATTTAATAAGTTAATAGTTTGCATATTCTTGCTTACTGAAAACTATTTAAACTGTTTTCAATAGTTCATATATGGTTATAACACAGAGAAGCATTTCTACTAACATGAATGGCAAATGTTGAGTTCTTAAATTTAAACTTTGCTCTTTTTCCTTTCCTCAGGCTCTGACATTGTTCAGTGGTTAATAAAGAATTTAACGATAGAAGATCCAGGTAAATCAATAACTTTCTAATTGATGGTTTTAATTGTTGTTAAAATGAAAGGTTTTTGGGAACCAAAAAGATAGTACAGTAGAAAAAGTGCTGCTTTGATATGGTCAATACTGTTTTATACTGGCACAGCGTATGATCCCCTACATCCCACCATCTGAGTAACCCTGGGATCAGTCTGTGAGCACAGATTGAGGAGTAACCTCTGAACATCTCCAAATAGAACCAATAGCCCTCAATGGCATCTGAAGATCAAAAAACATAAAATTATGAATAAATTTAAACTGTCTTTTAGTACATACAGCATTTTTATATATATTAAATACTAAGCAAAATTTATTACATTTTTATAATTTTTACATATTTTAGGTCTTATTTTATAAAACTTGATTTTGGAGATTAGTAATTATTTTGGATTCTTTGGATATATGTTTATAAATAATTCTCCTAATTTATAGTAAGGAATCATGTGGTGATGGAATTTTAATTCATAAAAACTTTATCAATATTTGAGATTGTTTTAATTTATTTTTAAATATTGCTATTTGTACTTACAATTTATGGACTATATGGCTTATTTAATACTCTTTTTAAAACTAATTTATTAAAACACCATGATTACAAAGTTGTTCATAATGCAGGTTTTTTCACAGATAGAAAGTTGTTCATGATTGAGTTTCAGCTAGACAATGTGAAACACCCTTCACCTGTGCACGTTTACTGCACCAATGTCCCCAATTTCCCTCACACTTTTACCCAAGCCTACTTCTGGGGCAAGCATTTTTGTCTCTCTCTAATCCTCTCTCTCTTCAGCCTTTGTTTTCCCCTTTTAGACACTATAACTTTTTAGTATTGTAACTGAGGGATATCATGCCTATTTATCTTTCTTCAGGACCCAATTCTGGTGTCCAGAGTCATTATTTTTAACTATCGTTGTCATACATATTCCTTTTCTGCCTTAACTACACTCCACTGCTATTTGTGGCAACTTTACTACCATGGAATATAATCCTGGCCTTCAGATCTACTGTTTCTGGATATTATTACCATATATCTTTTTTTAAGTCCTCAAAATGAGTGAGATAATTCCAAGTCTATCTCTCTTCCTTTGATTCATTTCACTAAGAATAATATTCTCCATATCCATTGGTGATGAAAATTTTGCACTGGTGAAGGGGGGCATTTTTTTATGACTGAAACTCAACTATATTCATGTTTGTAAACACGGTGTTTAAATAAAGATATTAAAAAAGTATGCACTCATGTATAAGTGAATTTCATGATTTATTTTATTCTAACAGTCACATAGTATTTAATTGTGTAGATGTACCACAGTTTCTTGATCCACTCAATTGTTCTCAAACACTTGGGTTGTTTCCAGTTTTTGTCTACTGTGAATAGTGCTGTGGTAAACAAAAGAATGCAGAAGGATTTTCAACATTGTATTCTGGGGATACTAGAATATATTTCTAGAAGTTGTATTGCAGAATCCCATGCAAGCTCAATTTCTAGTTTTGTGAGGAATATTCATATTATTTCTCATAAAGGATGTACCAGCTGGCATTCCACCAGTAGTCACATTCTCCCCACATGCACACAACAGCACTGGTTAGTTTTGTGATGTGTGCCAGGCTCTGTGATGTGAGATAGTATCTCATTGTACTTATAATTTACATCTCCCTGTTAATCAACAGGGAAGATGTGAAGATTTTTTCCATGTGTCTTTTGGTCATCTATCTGTATTTCTTTTTTAAGAAAAAATCTGTAAATTTTTCTAACCAATTTTAGTTGGCTTAGATATTTTTCTAAGCTATACTAGTGCCTTCTGTATTTTGTATACTAAATCTTTTTAGATGGATATTGGATAAATAATTTCTTCCATTTTGTGGGGATTTTTTGTATCCTAGTCCTCATTTGCTTTGAGGGGAAGAACCTTCTTAGTTTAATGTAGTCCCATTGGTTTATCTTTGCATCCACTTGCTTGAACAATAATTTTCTATCCTTAAGATAGCTTCAATGTCATGCAGTATTCTGCCTATATTTCCTCAGTTTACCTTATGGTTTCTGGTCTGATATCAAGATCTTTAATTCATTTTGCTGAGACTTTTGTGCATGGCATTAAAAAGAGGATTGAGTTCACTTTTATTATGTATTTACTGGTTTTCCCAACATCAATTGTTGAAGAGGCTTTTCTTGTATCACTTCCTATTTCTTGCTGTTTTATCAAAGATTAATTATTAGTTCATATATTTGAATGTCAGTCTCAGGGTATTCAAGTTTATTTCATTAATTAGAGCGTGTGACATTTTATTTTTTGGTTTTTGGGCCACATCTGGAAGTGCTCAGGGTTACTCCTGGCTCTGTGCTCAGAAATATCTCCTGGTAGGTTTGGGGAACTATATGAGATGCCAGAAATCAAATCCAGTTATGTCTCAGGTCTGCTGCTTGCTAGGCAAATTCCCTACCATTGTGCTATCTCTCTGGCCCTGAATGTGGCATTATAAAGAAATTAATCTTCACTATCCATTTTTCTGGGTTACTTTCCATTTCCTTGTGTCCTCTTTTATTTCTTAAAACAGTGTTTTGTGATTTTATTTTATTTTTTTTGGTTTTTGGGTCACACCCGGCAGTGCTCAGGGGTTACTCCTGGCTCCATGCTCAGAAATTGCTCCTGGCAGGCACGGGGGACCATATGGGACCCGGGATTGTAACCCATGACCTTCTGCTTGAAAGGCAAACTCCTTACGTCCAGGCTATCTCTCGGGCCCCTGTTTTATGATATTTTTAAGAATAGGTCTTTAACTCTTTAGTTGAATTGACTCCAAGATACTTGATTTTGTGAGACACAATTTTATTGATCTTTTGGATTTTTATTTTATTATTTGTGAGTAGAAAAGTAATGGCTTTTTGAACCTTAATTTTGTAAAATGCCACTTTACTATATGAATATAGTATCTAGAAGTTTTTTTTTTATATAGTTTTAGGATTTTCTAAATATAGTATATCATTTTCAAAGAATATAACTTGACTTCTTTCTTTCTATCTTGATGCCCTTGATATCTTTTTCTTGCATAATTGCTATGGCAAATACTTCCAATACTACATTGACTAGACATGGCAAGAAGGGACAACTTGGTTTTGTGCCAGATCTTAGAAGAAAAGTTTTTAGCTTTTCCCCATTGTGTATGGTTTGACTAACACTCTTTTAAGGTCATTAACTCATTTTCTATGATGACCTATTTATCCCATAGCACTAAAGTCATTTCCATCATTTTAGAAAAGTATCTACCAGTTTATATTTTATATTGGCTAGAACTAGTCTTAAATATAAGATTTATTTAAATGACTTTTTAAATATTATAGAAAGGGCTGCAAAGAGCACAGTTGGTTGTGTACTTCTTTGGTTGGATGCCAGTATAGGTTTAAGGGTTCAATCACATCATCACATATAGTCCTACAATACTTTGTGGAATGTTCCCTAAGAGCAGAGCCTGGAATGATCTTGTAGCACCTCTGTGTATGACTAAATAAAGACAAAAAGCAAAGAAATAGAAAAGCTTTTGCACATGCTTAACAATCTGACCCATTAAAATGGAAAATAGGGTATTTATATTATTTAGAAAAGATGCTGAGAAAACAAGATAAATGTTCTACAGTTTTATAATTCTAATAACAAATTTCCATCTAATCATAGTAGTTTGTCTTATTTCTTATGTTTATATTTCTTTCTTTATATTTCTTTCTTATGACATTATGGTTATCTTTTTATTGCTGTAATAGTGCTCATAGTAGAACAGGTACCTTGTGGTGCAGGGCCATTTAAATGCCACGGATTAAATATGCAAGCCATGTGCTCTATCATTGAAGCCACCATCAAGCCTTATCCTTAACTTTTAATATTTAGTGTGTAGGACATTACATTTAATATTAATTTAACTTAATATTTGAAATATTTAAGTGCGTATTATATATTGTATTATAAGTTTATTTTATATTTGAAATAAATAAATATTTCATGTTTGAAGCAGAACATGTTTATTTTTTAGTTTATTTTATATTACTTCTTAGTTTACTTTTTCATATTTTGTGCACTTATTAAAATACAATTTCAGTATAATTTTACTTCTTAAAAATAATTATCAGTCATCAATAACTTAACAATCTATTTTTCATGATACTTGGTGCCTCGTGCAGGAAATATAACTTATGATTAGCACTTAAAGCTATGTAACCAAGGTAGTAGAAATGAGTAGTTTACAACTTTCAGTTTTATAAGAGCCTAATATTATAAGTAAGTCTCACTTTAAATAATAAATATCAAAAGTATTGTTCCTGGTGCCAAAGTGGTAGTAAAATGGGCAAGGGATTTGCCTTGCATGCAATCAATTCAGTTTCAATGAGTGGCACCCTGTTTGTTCCACTTTTTTTTTCTTATATTTTTAAGATATCAGTATACATTGAGAGGAACCTTTATTAAAGATAGATGATGGAGTTTGTAGAGGAATAAACAAGCTAAAATATGAATTCAGATACTTACCAGCTATGAAATATTGGACCTGTCAAATTCATATCAGTGCCTCTTTACTTATTTTTTATTGTGGCCAAAGTGAATTATGAATCTTTCACAGTAATATTTAATGTACATAGTGACAATGAATCAGGGGCGTTTCCAACACTAGTGTTGTCCTCCCTCCATTTCTGTTCCCAGCATGCATCCCATATCTCCCTCTTTAACCCCCCAGTATACTAGTGTAACTGGTCCCCATTTGTACAGCTTGCTATAGATTGGGTATGGATTCTGTTGTCATTGACTTTGGGTTTGATGTTCAGGTCTGATCATTTTTTATTTCCACTAAATGTTAATGTGAGTGTCTGGACTTGGTACCATCCATTCCCCCCCCCTCAATTTATGAGGCTGAACAAGATGATTCCAGTAATATAGTTCTGTTGGAAATATAGAAAAAATGGGGGAAAAGAACAAAAACTAGGTAGAGCTCTTCTAGGTGTTATAAATATCAATTTAGAAGAGGAAAGAGGAAAAAAGAAAAAGTTAACAAAACAAAAACAATAACAAACAAAAACAACAAAGCAATAACAACAAAATGCAAAAAAAAAACAAAACCAAAAAAGAAACAATCAAAAATCATAGCCAAAAACTACAAAAAAAAAAAAAAAAAAACAGACCAGTACATATACACAATGGAATATTATGCAGCTGTCAGGAGAGATGAAGTCATGAAATTTTCCTATACATGGATGTACACGGAATCTATTATGCTGAGTGAAATAAGTCAGAGAGAGAGAGAAAAACGCAGAATGGTCTCACACATTTATGGGTTTTAAGAAAAATGAAAGACATTCTTGCAATAATAACTTTCAGACACAAAAGAGAAAAGAGCTGGAAGTTCCAGCTCACCTCAGGAAGCTCATCACAAAGAGTGATGAGTTTAGTTGGATAAATAACTACATTTTGAACTGTCCTAATAATGAGAATGTATGAGGGAAATTGAGAACCTGTTTAGAGTACAGGCGGGGGTCGGGTGGGGAGGAGGGAGACTTGGGACATTGGTGATGGGAATGTTGCACTGGTGATGGGTGGTGTTCTTTACATGACTGAAATCCAAACACAATCATGTATGTAATCAAGGTGTTTAAATAAAAAAAAACAGACCAAAAAAATAAATAAAATCCCCCCCAAAAAACAAAACCAACAGCAACAACGACAAAAAAGTCAAAAAACCCAAACCAGCAACTACATAAAGATTTCTTCTTCTTCTTCTTCTTCTTCTTCTTCTTCTTCTTCTTCTTCTTCTTCTTCTTCTTCTTCTTCTTCTTCTTCTTCTTCTTCTTCTTCTTCTTCTTCTTCTTCATCTTCCTCCTCCTCCTCCTCCTCCTCCACCTCCTCCTCCTTCTTTGCAAAGGCATAGTAAGTATTGGGGGAGTTAGAAAGGGAACTCCCTTGGCCTAAGAGATTTTGAGTTTCTCCGCCCTTGAAGCAAACTGTCATGAGAACCACTACAGGCTATATTTTACACTCCAAGGTTTTTTTTTTTATGGTGCCAGGTAACTTTCCTCTCAGTTGTGGATGAAATAATCCAGCCTCTCTAACTAGAGATCTTGGTATTTATACAGGTCATAGGACAAAGCCTAGGAATAGTCTTTCTTTTTTTTAAATTTATTTAAACACCTTAATTACATACATGATTGTGTTTGGGTTTCAGTCATGTAAAGAACACCACCCATCACCAGTGCAACATTCCCATCACCAATGTCTCAAGTCTCCCTTCGCCCCACTCGACCCCCTGTACTCTAGACAGGCTCTCCATTTTCCTCATACATTCTCATTATTAGGACAGTTCAAAATGTAGTTATTTCCCTAACTCTTTGTGGTGAGCTTCCTGAGGTGAGCTGGAACTTCCAGCTCTTTTCTCTTTTGTGTCTGAAAATTATTATTACAAGGGTGTCTTTCAATTTTCTTAAAACCCATAGATGAGTGAGACCATTCTGCGTTTTTCTCTCTCTCTCTGACTTATTTCACTCAGCATAATAGATTCCGTGTACATCCATGTATAGGAAAATTTCGTGACTTCATCTCTCCTGACAGCTGCATAATATTCCATTGTGTATATGTACCACAGTTTCTTTAGCCATTCATCTGTTGAAGGGCATCTTGGTTGTTTCCAGAGTCTTGCTATGGTAAATAGTGCTGCAATGAATATAGGTGTAAGGAAGGGGTTTTTGTATTGTATTTTTGTGTTCCTAGGGTATATTCCTAGGAGTGGTATAGCTGGATCGTATGGGAGCTCGATTTCCAGTTTTTGGAAGAATCTCCATATCGCTTTCCATAAAGGTTGAACTAGACGGCATTCCCACCAGCAGTGGATAAGAGTTCCTTTCTCTCCACATCCCCGCCAACACTGTTTATTCTCATTCTTTGTGATGTGTGCCATTCTCTGGGGTGTGAGGTGGTATCTCATCGTTGTTTTGATTTGCATCTCCCTGATGATTAGTGATGTGGAACATTTTTTTATCTGTCTTTGGGCCATGTGTATTTCTTCTTTGTCAAAGTGTCTGTTCATTTCTTCTCCCCATTTTTTGATGGGGTTAGATGTTTTTTCTTGTAAAGTTCTGTCAGTGCCTTGTATATTTTGGAGATTAGCCCCTTATCTGATGGGTATTGGGTGAATAGTTTCTCCCACTCAGTGGGTGGCTCTTGTATCCTGGGCACTATTTCCTTTGAGGTGCAGAAGCTTCTCAGCTTAATATATTACCATCTGTTAATCTCTGCTTTCACTTGCTTGGAGAGTGCAGTTTCCTCCTTGAAGATGCCTGTAATGTCCTGGAGTGTTTTGCCTATGTGCTCTTCTATATATCTTATGGTTTTGGGGCTGATATCGAGGTCTTTAATCCATTTGGATTTTACCTTCGTACATGATGTTAGCTGGGGGTCTAAGTTCAATTTTTTGCAAGTGGCTATCCAATTGTGCCAACACCACTTGTTGAAGAGGCTTTCCCTGCTCCATTTAGGATTTCCTGCTCCTTTATCAAAAATTAGGTGGTTGTATGTCTGGGGAACATTTTCTGAGTATTCAAGCCTATTCCACTGATCTGAGGACCTATCCTTATTCCAATACCATGCTGTTTTGATAACTGTTGCTTTGTAGTACAGTTTAAAGTTGGGGAAAGTAATTCATCCCATATTCTTTTTCCCAATGATTGCTTTAGCTATTCGAGGGTGTTTATTGTTCCAAATGAATTTCAAAAGTGTCTGATCCACTTCTTTGAAGAATGTCATGGGTATCTTTAGAGGGATGGCATTAAATCTGTATAATGCCTTGGGGAGTATTGCCATTTTGATGATGTTAATCCTGCCAATCCATGAGCAGGGTATGCGTTTCCATTTCCGTGTGTCCTCTCTTATTTCTTGGAGCAGAGTTTTATAGTTTTATTTGTATAGGTCCTCCACATATTTAGTCAAGTTGATTCCAAGATATTTGAGTTTGTGTGGCACTATTGTGAATTGGGTTGTTTTCTTAATGTCCATTTCATCCTTATTACTATTGGTGTATAGAAAGGCCATTGATTTTTGTGTGTTAATTTTGTAGCCTGCCAACTTGCTATATGAGTCTATTGTTTCTAGAAGCGCTTTGATAGAGTCTTTAGGGTTTTCTAAGTAGAGTATCATGTCATCTGCAAACAGTGAGAGCTTGACTTCTTCCTTTCCTATCTGGATTCCCTTGATATCCTTTTCTTGCCTAATCGCTATAGCAAGTACTTCCAGTGCTATGTTGAATAGGAGTGGTGAGAGAAGACAGCCTTGTCTTGTGCCAGAATTTAGAGGGAAGGCTTTCAGTTTTTCTCCATTGAGGATAATATTTGCCACTGGCTTGTGGTAGATGGCCTTCACTATATTGAGAAAGATTCCCTCCATTCCCATCTTGCTGAGAGTTTTGATCAAGAATGGGTGTTGGACTTTATCAAATGCTTTCTCTGCATCTATTGATATGATCATGTGGTTTTTATTTTTCTTGTTATTGATGTTGTGTATTATGTTGATAGATTTATGGATGTTAAACCAGCCTTGCATTCCTGGGATGAAACCTACTTGACCGTAGTGGATGATCTTTTTAACGAGGCATTGAATCCTATTTGCCAGGATTTTGTTGAGGATCTTTGCATCTGCATTCATCAGTGATATTGGTCTGTAATTTTCTTTTTGGTAGCGTCTCTGTCTGGTTTAGGTATCAAGGTGATGTTGGCTTCATAAAAGCTATTTGGAAGTGTTTCTGTTTGTTCAATTTCATGAGAGTCTTGCCAAGATTGGCAGTAGTTCCTCTTGGAAAGTTTGATAGAATTCATTAGTGAATCCATCTGGACCTGGGCTTTTGTTTTTCGGCAGACATTTGATTACTGTTTTAATTTCATCAATGGTGATGGGGGTGTTTAGATATGCTACATCCTCTTCCTTCAACCATGGAAGATTATAAGAGTCCAAGAATTTATCCATTTCTTCCAGGTTCTTATTTTTAGTGGCGTAGAGTTTTTCAAAGTAGTTTCTGATTACCCTTTGAATCTCTGTCATATCAGTAGTGATCTCTCCTTTTTCATTCCTGATACGAGTTATCAAGTTTCTCTCTCTCTCTTTCTTTGTTAGGTTTGCCAGTGGTCTATCAATCTTGTTTATTTTTTTTCAAAGAACCAACTTCTGCTTTCGTTGATCTTTTGGATTGTTTTTTGAGTTTCCACTTCATTGATTTCTGCTCTCAGCTTTGTTATTTCCTTCTGTCTTCCTATTCTTGGGTCCTTTTGTTGAGCATTTTCTAGTTCTATTAGCTGTGTCATTAAGCTACTCAGGTAAGCTCCTTCTTCCTTCCTGATGTGTGCTTGCAAAGCTATAAGTTTTCCTCTCAGTACTGCTTTTGCTGTGTCCCATAATTTCTGATAGTTTGTGTCTTTATTGTCATTTGTTTCCAGGAACCTTTTTATTTCCTCCTTGATATCATCTCGGACCCACTGGTTATTGAGCATGAGGCTGTTTAACTTCCAGGTGTTAAAGTGTTTCTTCTGAGTCCCTTTGGAGTTCACAAATAATTTCAGAGCCTTGTGGTCAGCGAAGGTAGTCTGCAAAATTTCTATCCTCTTGATCTTATGGAGGTATGTTTTATGTGCCAGCATGTAGTCTATCCTGGAGAATGTCCCATGTACATTGGAGAAGAATGTGTATCCAGGTTTCTGGGGATGGAGTATCCTATATATATATCCACTAGGCCTCTTTCTTCCATTTCTCTCCTCAGGTCTAGTATATTCTTGTTGGGTTTCAGTCTGGTTGACCTGTCCAGTGTTGACAAAGCCGTGTTAAGGTCCCCCACAATTATTGTGTTGTTGTTGATATTATTTTTCAGATTTGTCAACAGTTGTATTAAATATTTTGCTGGCCCCTCATTCGGTGCATATATGTTTAGGAGAGTGAATTCTTCCTGCTCTACGTACCCCTTGATTAATATAAAATGTCCATCTTTGTCCCTTACAACCTTCCTGAGTAGAAAGTTTGCATTATCTGATATTAGTATGGCCACTCCAGCTTTTTTATGGGTGTTGTTTGCTTGGATAATTTTTCTCCAGCCTTTTATTTTGAGTCTATGTTTGTTCTGACTATTCAGGTGCGTTTCTTGTAGGCAGCAGAAGGTTGGATTGAGTTTTTTGATCCATTTAGCCACTCTGTGTCTCTTAACTGGTGCATTTAGTCCATTGACGTTGAGAGAAAGAATTGTCCTGGGATTTAACGCCATCTTTATTTCAAAATTTGGTGTGTCTTTTGGGTAGTCTTGTCTTAGATTAGGTCTTTCAGTTTTTCTCTTAAGACTGGTTTTGTGTCTGTGAAGTTTCTGAGCTGTTTTTTGTCTGTGAAGCCATGTATTCTTCCGTCAAACCGGAAAGTGAGTTTTGCTGGGTATAGTATTCTGGGTGAAGCATTCATTTCATTCAGTCTTGTCACAATATCCCACCACTGCTTTCTGGCATTGAGTGTTTCTGGTGACAGGTCTGCTGTAAATCTCAGGGAAGCTTGCTTGAACGTGATTTCCCCTTTTGATCTTGCTGTTTTCAGAATTCTGTCTCTATCTGTGGGATTTGTCATTGTGACTAGGATGTGTCTTGGGGTGGTTTTTCTGGGGTCTCTTTTGGTTGGTACTCTTCGTGCATGCAGGATTTGATCACATATATTCTTTAGCTCTGGAAGTTTCTCTTTAATGATGTTCTTGACCGTTGATTCTTCCTGGAAGTTTTCTTCCTGGGTCTCTGGGACTCCAATGATTCTTAAGTTGTTTCTGTTGATCTTATCATAGACTTCTATTTTCATCTGTTCCCATCCTTTGACTATTTTTTCCATTGTCTGCTCATTTGCTTTAAGTTTTTTGTCCAATCTCTCCTGCTGTATGGAATTATTATGTATCTCATCTTCCACAGCACCAAGTCTATTCTCAGCTTCTGATACCCTGTCCCAGAGCTTATCCATTTTGTCATTCACTTCGTTTACTGACTTTTTCAGTCCTGTTAGTTGACATGTTATTTCAGTTTGGAGTTTTGTGATTTCTGTCTTCATATTTTCTTGGTTCTTATTAGTGTTCTGTTCAACTCGATCCATGGTTTCTTGGAGTCCGTTGAGCATCTTCCATATTGCTAGTCTAAAGTCCTTATCTGAGAGGTTGATTAGTTGGTTGGTCATTATCTGGTCCTCAGTATTGTCATCTTCATTCTCTATGTCTGATGCTGGCCTGCGTTGTTTCCCCATTGTCACACTTGTATTGTGGTTTTTTTCTACGTGTTGTGGTGGTATTCATTGTCTATATGATGCAGGCAGCACACTCCTCTGGCTCCTCCCTTTCTGGATGGGCTGACTTGCCTCTAAGGGAGGGGAGTCCTCCGTGGATGAAGCCTCACACTGGGTCAAATCTTAGGCCCGAGCATGCAACAGAGAAGACAGTCCGGAGAGAAATGTTTGCTTCTGTGATATATCGCCGTTCTTAGTGTGATTTTTCCTTCTTGTTGCAATGGAGTTCTTTCCTTAGAAAGAGTGCACGGACGCGAAGCAAAGCGGAGCAGCCGTGCTCTGCTGAAGCCTCTTTTTGCCCCACTCGCAAGAGTTTCACGCCAGAGGACAGTAGACAGACACAGACAGGTCACACTCACAGTTTTTCACAGTTGGGCCCCACTGGGCCGGTGTACTTTCGCGGATTTTCCCGCCTGGTGTCACACACAGGGAGCCGGCTTTTGCAAAGCTTAGCCGGTTTTCATGCTCTGTAGTCCCTCCCTGAAAATGGCGTCTGGGCGAGCGAGGTTTCTGGAGCCTCTTTTTGCCCCACTCGCAAGAGTTTCATGCCAGAGGACAGTAGACAGACATAGACAGGTCACACTCACAGTTTTTCACAGTTGGGCCCCACTGGGCCGGTGTACTTTCGTGGATTTTCCATGCCTGGTGTCACACACAGGGAGCCGGCTTTTGCAAAGCTTAGCCGGTTTTCATGCTCTGTAGTCCCTCCCTCGGAATAGTCTTTCTTTATAGTTCTAGAAGTTCTGTTCCATCATTGTTGTTGTAACCAGTCTTTTATAATTGGTGGTTGCAGTTTTTGCACAGATACCAGATCAAAGCCTGGAATAGAGTTTTTTACATTATGATTCCAGAAGTTCTATTCCATTGTAGTTATCACAGTCAGACCTCTGGGATTTGAGATCTTGGTTTTTGTACAGATCCTAGACTGAAGCATAAACTAGGGTCTTTTTTATTGGTCCCAGTGTAAGTACTGCTCAGTCTTGGCTGTCAATGTCATTTTTCAATAGTTGGTAATCTTGGTTTTTGCATAGGTCAAAGGGCCAAGTGTCTTCTGATTTCATCTTACCATTAGGACATTCTGTTCTTAGATCTAGTTATTGCCATTTTCTCTTTGTCTGGATGTCATATCAAACTGGTGCTAGTTGGTGTTAGAGATGTATTAGGAATTTCTAAGGGGGAGTTTGGTTCCTGTTGCTGTTGTGAGCAACTGTATTGGTTCAATGTCTGAAGTCTAGGTCTCAGGATTGGACGGATGCTGCCAAGTCACATGGTGTCTAAGTTGGGTCCACATGTCACATGTTCAGGGTGGGAGGCACTCTTGTATTATAAAATATATGGATTCTTATCTCTAGTAGATAAGAGCATGTTTCTATACATAAAATCCTCCCTTTTATAGTATGCCTTTGCAAAAAGAAATGCTGCTATATTATATTGCTGGTGCATTTGGGGTAAGAATGTCAGACTACAGAATCTTTGTGCCCTGGTTTTGACCTGAGCTTTTATCACAGGCAAGACTTTTTCTTGTATGTTTTCATACCAAGTAGAACCAAAACTCTTTATATTCCTATAAATAGAGGTATCTGGTATGTGTCCTTCCTCTGAACTATTTCAGTTATAAGATACTTTCAATTAAATCCTCCTGGGAGCAAACTGCATCTTTTTTACCTTTTATATTCCATAATTTCTTTTTGTTTGTTTAATTTGTTTGGTTTGAGGACCACACCCATAACTAGAGCACTTACTTCAGTCTTTATGCTTAGTGATCACTATTCACTGACTTTGAGACCATATAGAGTGCAAAGATTCTAACACAAAAAGCACACTCTGTCCACTGTACTATCACCCTGTCACCCTCCATGACTTCTAAATCAATTTATCTGAAGAATTCTAACCATTGCACAAAGCACTTAATTGACATAGGTATGTATTTTTTATATTTTGTGTTTTTTAATTAATAATTTGTATTTTGGGAATTGATGTTAAGGAGTGGAATTGCTAGACCATATGTAATTTCTGCTTTAACTTTTTTCGTTGTTGTTGGTTTTTGGGTCATACCCTGCAGCACTCAGGGGTTACTCCTGGCTCTATGCTCAGAAATCGCTCCGGGCAGGCTCAGGGAACCATGTTTTAACTTTTTTGAGAAATAGCCAAACTTTTTTCTATAGAGCATAAACCAGACAACATTTCCACCAACCATGAATGAGGGCTATTTTCTCACCACAACTTTGCCATCACCATTTTTAATCTTTGTTATGTATTCATTTTCATTTTATTTTTATACTTCAAAATCAATGTCTTGCATTTTTTTAGAATTCAGTTACCAGTGTCTTTCTTTTACCATGAATATTTACTTTGATATTTTTCCATTTGTAGCTGTCAGGGCCAATCAAAACCTCCAAAAGAAAGGGTTATAAAGAGGCTTAAAGGAGATGCAAAGCAGAATGCTAGGAACCTTTTGGCCAGCCTCCTAGGTCCAAAGAGAGACAGAGAGAAGACCAAGGTTGTAACCAGGGTGAAAAGTCAGCTCTAAAAAGGACCAGACAAAGGGAAATAGTAACCTGCAGCAAACATCCAGCAGGATTAATACAGTACCCACCTAGGTACTTGCTATTTCACCCCTAGTTTATATGGCCCATGGTTGAAGGCCCCCACAGAAGCATTGACAAAGAGTGTCTGAATAACTGACATATTTACCTTCAAAGAGACAGTAGCCCACTTATGGCTGACCAGGAGCCATAAGAATCCTTTTTTTTAATATCTCCTCCCTTTCCCATAGCTTTAAAATGTTTTAGGAGTTAAGACTAAATAAGAGTATCTAAGTATTGTTTTACATTGCCCAACAAGTTTCAGGTAAGTCAGATCTAAAAAAAATTAGCTGATGATATAATCTATAGGTTCAGGGCAGCTGGAATTTAATGGTCCTCTGTAGGTCAAGATCATTCCTCGAGCCAAGATAATATTCAAATCAAATAGGTGATGGACATGTTGAAAACAGCAATTTTTTTACTCCTAGTGAAGGAGATTTGGCACTTCATTGCCAAGGGAAAATAAAACAAACAGAAGTTTTTAGGTACAGTAAAAATAGCAATGTATTGAACTGACTAGAACTAGATAAAGTTTATGTGCATGTTTACAAGAGACATAAAACTAAAAGAAGCAACCAAAGAACAGAGGATCAGAAAATAACCTAAAAGAGAATATTTTAAACATCAAGGAGCTATGCAGAACAAAAACTGTTATTTTTAGATGACCTATGTGTAACAGGTTTTTAAAACCTATACAAAAGAAGCTAAATTTACTATAATATTTCTTAAAGAAGTGAAAACTCTGGGAAACTAGGGCGATGAGATCATCGACTGTTTCCTGCTGACATGAATCATTGTTGGGTTGACAGTTTCACGTTTTGATATCTAACTAATAATGAGAAAATGACATAACCAAGTTCTTACACAAAGAATAAATGCAGCTGAACTGATTGAAAACAAGATGATATTTCACATATTTCTAAATTTGATAAGGCTAAAAGCCTTTCTAAATCTCACTGATGTCAACATCTGATGATTTGTAAAGGAGGCAAGAATTTTCTTGGGACTGTCCTATAGAACTATAAGTATAGCCTTTGTCTTGAGTGATTAAGTCACCTGCTATGCATGTAGTCTTTATCAATTTTTACCTAGGTAGGGGAATTGTTTTCTGAGCCTTTACATCTTCTTGAAAGTGTCTCAGCAGCTGCATAATGCTCTTTTTAAAGTAAATTCTAAAATTTAAAGAAAATAATATTAAGAATAGGAAATCAATAAGGGGCACAGCCCCCTTTCGGTTTTTTAATAACTGTTTTGAGAATCTTATGAGCTTATTCAACAATGACTTGTCCTTGAGGGTTATATATTATGCTAGTAATATGTTTAATTTGCTATTCATTGCTAAATGATTGACACATTTTACTATTGTAGGCTGGACTATTATCAGTTTTGATAGTATTGGGAACACCATGAGAGAAAAGCATTATAATAAAAAGGGGCAAATGTTTAAACTCTTTCTGAAGTCATAGTACAGCTGATCTAAAATGAGAATATGTATCAATATATCATGTAGAAATAGTTTTTTTGGAAAGAGGATAATGTGAGTAATATATATTTGCTATAATTTATTTTTCATCAGATCTCAGCGGTTAACTCCAGTCACATGAGGTGTGCAGTGCAAAGGAGCACAAATACAAACATCTGTCTGGTTTCTCTTAGAGGTGATAGTGTACATGATGGGAATAGGCATTTGTATATAGACATTATACTGTTCTTATGGTAACAAATATTTGCATTGAAAAGTGATTATCTTATTTGTTTTTAAAGCCATTGGACAGGAAAGATCAGAATGAGATCATATATGAGTGGTGAAAATAAGCTTAGAGAGATTTTCTAAAATAGCTTGCAGTTGTTGAAGCAAATCATGAACTACAGGGTTATGAGCATTTGTAGAAGCAATGAGAATTCCAGGATAAAGGTCAATTATGTAGGCTGAGTCACTTACTATTATATTATATTATATTAGCCTGACATGTGAGAGTTTAAAAAAATTTTAAATGGGGGGAGGGGCGCTCTGCCACTGCTGCTGGAACTGGGATGTGGACCATACATCTGGCAAGTAGTGGGGGAGGGGTGATTGACCCAGCCCCAGACCTCCACCACACCTTCTGACAGAGGGAGAGGGGACACCTTGGGTAAAGAGGAAGGGACCTATGCCTTCTGGCAGGAAGCAAGAAAGGAGACTTGTGGGCGGGGCCAAACCTCAGCAACTGCAGTCATCATACCCACCTAGAACCACACTTCAGAGAAGGGACCCAGCCCCATGCCACAGGTGACAAAGGAGGGCTGAAATCTGCAGGCGTTACACTCCAAGCCAAACCACCAAATGCAAAAAAAAAAAAATTGGTAAACTAAGGAAGACTCTTAACAACGGGGAATATGGAGAGAAATCCTAGCAAGTTTCCAAGTCCACATAGGCAGAGGTCCAATAGATGAATACTAAAAGCAACAATGCAGGCCATGGCAAAAGAAATCAAGGATTCACTAGCCAGCGAATTTAAGAGATCCATAGATAAACAAATCAACAACTTAAAGATGAACATTTACAGGAGATGAGAGAATCCATACAAATAGAATTAAAGGATAAAAACAACTTAGCAAGCCATAACAGCAGAATTACACATTAGAGAATCATATAGAAGAACTTGAAGAAAATTTGCAAACCAAAAATGACAAAGAAGCCAATAAGAAAATAAAAGGTAAAGCACTGGAAAAAAAGTTAGATATTTAATGAACAAAGACAAAAAATAATTTATGGATTGTAGATATACAAGAAGAGGAGGAAATAGGGAAAGGGGAATAACAAATGGTCAGGGAAATAATAGCAGAAAACTTTCCCACCATCTGGAAAGAGGCTACAGTGCAAATCCAGGAGATAAAAAGGATAAAAAGAGTCCCTAATAAAATAGACCCTAATAAACTAACACCAAGACATATAGTGATTTAAATGGTGAGAGAGAGAGAAAGAGAGAGAGAGAGAGAGAGAGAGAGAGAGAGAGAGAGAGAGAGAGATGTACACTTTGAAGCAATAAGGGAGGATAAAAACCTCAAGTACAATGGAAAGAACCTAAATCAAACCAGATCTCCCATTTGAAACAATTCAAGCAAGATGACAGTGGAATGACATATTTAAATGACTGAATGAAAGAAACTTTCAAACAAGAGTCCACTATCCGGAAAAGCTCTCATTCATATGGGAGGGAGGACTGATAAAATCTCAGACAAAAAAGAACTCGCATTATTTGCACAAACACAACTGATTCTAAATGATCTGCTCAGAGATGAATTACACAATCTAAATCCCCAATTGTAACAACACCCACCTTACACACTACAACTGCACAACAGCCCTCTCCGTCAATAATCTCCTTAAATGTTAATGGTCAACTCTCCCATTAAAAGACACATAGGAGAGAGTTGAATTAGAAAACAAAAATCAGATTTCTTCTGCCTGCAAGAAACACACCTACAAGTACAGAATAGACACAGGCTCAGAATAAAAGGATGGAAATTAATTACTCAAGCCAATGGAAAACAAAACCTGGGACAGCCATTCTTATATCAGACCAAATTACATTCAACCTCAAGAAAGTGATCAGAGACAAAGATGGTCACTACTTACTGATCAGGGCAACACTAGACCTAGAAATACCAACTCTGGTCAATATTTATGCACAAAATGCAGTGTCAGCAAAATATGTAAGGCATTTGCTCGCAAACCTGTAGAACCATATGGAAGGAAATGTAATAGTAGCAGGAGTTCTCAATACTCCTCTAAAACCACTGGACAGAACCAACAGACAGAAAACTGGCAAAGAAATAAGAGCCCTAAATGAGAAATTAGAAGAATTAGGGATAATGGATTTATATAGGGCCCTCCACCCCCCAGAAAGCAGAATACACATTCTTCTCAAGTACACATAGAACCTTCTCCAGAATAGAACATGCCTTAGGATATAAATCTAACTTCATAAAGCCACAAATATAAGGATTATTAGAAGAACCCTATCAGATCACTATACAATAGAGATCAAGATTGACTGTCAAAAGAAGCTATGGAGAAAATCCAACACCTGGAAATTAAACAACATGCTGCTCAACAACAGATGGATAAAAGAGGAACTCAAGAAAATAAAAAGATTCCCTGAGACAAACAAAAATGAAGAGACAAATTGTCAAAATTTGTGGGACACAGTAAAAGAAATATTAGGGGAAAACTCTTAGCAATACAGGCCTATATGAGGAAAGAGGAACATGACAAAATCAACAATTTAAAGGGACACCTTAAGGAGCTGGAAAAACCCATCACTGATGAAATGCCCAGAAACTCAGAAAACCTCCCAACTCAATGCACCTACCCAATCTCTTTTATTTGATTTATTATTTTTTACTTCATTTTTACTATATTTACCTATTTTTCTGTCCTCTTTTCTCTTATCTTTTTCTCTTCCTTCCTCTTTTTCTTAAGCTATACCTAAGCTAATTATTTATCTTAATTCAACTAGTCCTTAAGAGCTCAGACACATCCTATTAGGGTCAGACCTCTAACAACATCTTAAGAATTGATCACTAATATATGTCTTTATGTGGGCATGAGTACATAGAGAGAGGACTCCTCTATGAGAGCCAAACCTAATTTTTAAACAATCCATGCCTATAGTGTATATACCCCTTCTATATACTTTCCTTCCTCCCCACCTTCAGAAATCCTACTATCCCTTTACCCCCCAATTCCAAGCTGATATCCCGCATTATTAATGCTCTTTACCTTCAGTTCTTAACCCATAGGTATCAAGACCGACCTCCTGCCCCAGTAAGACATCACCCAGCCCCCAAGTGAAGGAACACCCACTCAATCCAATATCTTATCCCCTGGCAAGAAACAACCAACACCCCTGCTGACTCAAGCTCTGTGGCCCCCCTCAGGACTTATTTCATTATGATGGAAATTTTTGAGCACATACTGTAGTGTGCTTGAGAATATAACCCAAATATTCATATGAGGAAAGCATCTGAATTATTTCTGTTAAAACTTTATATAAATAAGTGCCCTTAGATTTACTTCATTAAGGCTCCACTGTGGTGTCTACACAGGGTAGTTAGCCTATCATTGGAATTACAGTGGTGGTGGGCTCTGTACTGAAGAGACCAAATTAGAAAATGTATGTCCTCTGAATTTTGGACAAAGAAGTAGCTGGAGGGGGATTAGTGAAGTCAGTGTGCCAGTGTTCACATATATATTGACCCCATAAATTCAGAATAAGGGAGCTACAAAAGGCTTAAATGTGGCTATATTCACTTCAGGGCTAATGCAATTTAGCTGCCTAGGACTCTGTTGGTCAGAGGAAGAAGTCACAGTGCCATAAGGTATCTCCTACAGGGCCCAACAATGGGACCAAGATAGGGAAGAGATAATGGACACATCAGCACCCAGGTCAATCATTCCTTTAAATTCTACGTATCTCTAGATTTATTAATGGGCGAACATTCTTATTAAGATGGGTAGAGGCCACTAGGGGATCCACAGAAGCTGCTAGGGGGTTAGAGCTACCCAAACCTGCCATCTTAGGATATTGGAGTAGCCAGACATAACAAATGGGAGAATCAAGCGTTGGAAAATGCACCATTTTTAGATGTCCATGTTGTTGGGACTGTGATAACAATTGCTATCTCTCCCATATTATCAAAATCTATTATTCCCACATGTACTTTCATTCCTTTCATAGTTAGATTGCTTCTATCTCAGATAATGACCTATAGTGCCCGTTTGTATTTTTCCCTTTATTCTGGATTTCATTTTGTAGAGATATTGAGCTGATGTTATTGTGAAGGTATCAGGACAGGAGATATTTAAGAAAGCACTTCCTGTGGTGATGGGTTGCAACAAACTTATTGGCTGTAGTACTGCATGAATTGGGACCCCTGATTTTGTGGTGCCTGGGGTTGCCCACTTGCCAGTTCCTCAGTAACTGCAATGTACAGATTTAATACGATCCCTCTAAAGATACCCATGGCTTTCTTCAAAGAAGTGGGTCAGGGGCCGGCGAGGTGGCGCTAGAGGTAAGGTGTCTGCCTTGCAAGCGCTAGCCAAGGAAAGGACCACGGTTCGATCCCCCGGCGTCCCATATGGTCCCCCCCAAGCCAGGGACAATTTCTGAGCTGGTAGCCAGAAGTAACCCCTGAGCATCTAACGGGTGTGGCCCAAAAAACCAAAAAAAAAAAAAACCAAAAAACAAAGAAGTGGGTCAAACACTTCTGAAATTCATTTGAAACAATAAATACCCATGTATAGCTAAATCAATCCTTGGGAAAAGTAATATAGGAGGCATTACTTTCCCCAATTTTAAACTGTATTACAAAGCAATAGTTACAAAACAGCATGATATTGGAATAAAGACACGCTCAGATCAGTGGAATAGGCTTGAGTACTCAGAAAAATGTTTCCAAGACATAAAATCACTTAATTTTGATAAAGGGACAAAGAATACTAAATGGAGCAAAGAAAGACTCTCCAACAAGTGGTGTTGGCACAACTGGTTAGCCACTTGCAAAATAGAGAACTCAGACCTCCAGCTAACACCATGTACAAAAGTAGAATCCAAATGAATTAAAGACCTCAATATCAGGCCTGAAAACGTAAGGTATATAGAACAACATGTAAGTAAAACACTTTATAACATTGAGACTAAATTCATCTTCAAGGAGGAAATAGCATTCTTCAAACAAGTGGAAGCAGAGATAAACAGATGGGAATAAATTAAGCTGAGAAACTTCTGCACCTCAAAGGAAATAGTGCCTAGGATACAAGAGCCGCCCACTGACTGGGAGAAATTATTCACCAATATCCATCAGATAAGGGGCTAATATCTAAACTATACAAGACACTGACAGAACTTCACAGAAAAATATCTAATCCCATCAAAAAATGGGGAGAAGAAATGAACAAACACTTTCTCAAAGAAGAAATACAAATGGCCAAAAGACACATGAAAAAATGCTCCATGTCACTAATCATCAGGGAGATGCAAATAAAAACAACAATGAGGTATCATCTCACACCACAGAGACTGGCACATATCACAAAGAACAAGAACAATCAGTGCTGGAGGGGATGTGGATAGAAAAGATGATGGGAATGCCATCTAGTCCAGCCTCTATGGAAAACAATATGGAGATTCCTCCAAATACTGGAACTGGAGCTCCCATATGATCTAGCTATACCACTCCTAGGAATATACCCTAGGAACACAAAAATAAAATACAAAAATCCCTTCCGTACACCTATATTCATTGCAGTACTATTTACTGTAGCAAGACTTTGGAAACAAACAAGATGCCCTTCAACAGATGAACAGCTAAAGAAACTGTGGTACATATACACAATGGAATATTATACAGCTGTCAGGAGAAATGAAGTCATGAAATTTTCCTATACATAGATGTACATGGAATCTATTATGCTGAGTGAAATAAGTCAGAGAGAGAGAGAGAGAGAGAGAGAGAGAGAGAGAGAGAGAGAGAGACACAGAATGGTCTCATTCATCTATGGGGTTTAAGAAAAATGAAAGACATCCTTGCAATAATTTTCAGAGACAAAAGAGAGGAGGGTTGGAAGTTGCAGCTCACCTCATGAAGCTCACCACAAAGAGTGATGAGTTTAGGTAGAGAAATAACTACATTGAGACTATCCTAACAATGAGAATTTATGAGGGAAATAGAAAGTCTGTCTAGAGTACAGGTGGGGGTGGGGTGGGGAGGAGGGATATTTGTGACATTGGTGATGGGAATGTTGCACTGGTGATGTGGGGTGTTCCTTACATGACAGAAACCCAACCACAATCATGTTTGTAATCAAGATGTTTAAATAAAATATTATATAAAACCATGAATAAATGGCTTTTGTTATTTTATTTAATGTTATCAGGCAGTTTAACTTGTATGATTAAAATTTACAACCTAGACTGTACTGAAAGATCTTAAAATATCTGAATCAAAGATTTTATTATTGATGTAGTTTGGCTATCAGCATACCATTACTCTTTAATAAGGTTTTTGTGAAGGATTTTTGCTTACTTTGACTTCATCTCTATAACTACAGCAATAGTGGATATTTCAATATATCTATATAATAATAAAAAACATTACATTAACTAAGTGGGTTGTCTCAATACTCTATGAATATTTAATTTCTGTAAAGTGGTTGATGGAATCAAACTTCATATGTACTAAATACCAACAGTGCCATAATCACCATGTTGAGTATCTTATCTATGCTATTAATGGAAAAAGAAAAATTTTACACAATGGGAATATCAAAAACTTATATGGATTAGTCTCAGATGAATGTGACTGAAAACCAGCATTAAAACTCAAAATAATATTATATAAAGCAATCCTTTTAGACCCATACAAAAACTGTTGATTTTATTTTACAGAGTTTCTGTATTTATTTGATTTTTATTTAATTGGTATACAAATTACATATTATTTATTGTAGCTGCCAATGTTTAAGGAAAATACAAACAGCACTTCAATCTACTTGTAATTAATTTTTCATTTACAAAACTTTGACCAAACATACTAATGTTTGATGCAATACTTAGAAACCATCATATTTCCTATTACTATGGACTTGCATATCTATATAAATTAGAAAAATATAACAATAAAATAATAGAAAAGAATAATTGCCTTTAATATTTTCTAGATCTTCTAGTACATTAAGCCCTGCTACCTTTATTTTTTTCTTCTAAGATTTTTACTTTATTTGTTTTAATAATATATTTATTTAAGTACCATAGTTACAAACATGTTTGTAGTTGGGTTTCAGTCATAAATCACACACCCCTTCACCAGAGCAACCTTTGTGCCACCACCTGCCTATCTTTGATACAGGCATTCTATTTCTCTCACTCCCTACCATTGTCATGATAGTTGTTGGGGTAGTTATTTCTCTAACAGCACTCACCACTGTTTGTGGTAAGCTTCATATCATGGGCTAGTCCTTGCAGCCCTCATTCCTATTGTCTCTGGGTATTATTACAATAATATATTTTATTTTTCTTAAAAAAAAACATGAGTGAGAATATTCTGTGTCTATCTCTAGTCTACAGAATCAGTTCACTCAACATAATAGTTTCCATGACCATCATGTATAGGAAAATTTCATGACTTCATTTTTCCTGACAGCTACATAGTATTCCATTGTGTATATGTTCCACACTTTCTTAACCACTCATCTGTTGTCAAGCAACAGATGGGTTGTTTCCAGATTCTGGCTATTGAAAGTAGTGCTACAATGAATATAGGCATGCTGAAGGCTTTTTTGTTTTGTGTTTTTCTGTTCCTAATACTAGGAATGTTTATACCTAGGAATGTTATTGCTGGATCAATTGGAAGCTCAATGTCCAGTTTTCTGAGGAATCTCCATATTGTTTTCCATAAAGGCTGAACAAGATGACATTCCCACAAGCAGTGAATGAGATTCCTTTTCCCCATATTCCCACCAGCAATAATTGTTCTTGTTCTTTGTGATGTGTGTTAGTCTCTGTGGAATGAGATGGTACTTCATTGTTGTTTCGATTTGCTTCTCCCTAATTATTAGTGATGTGGATGACTTTTTCATGTGCCCTTTGGCCATCTGTATCTCTTCTATGAGGAAGTGAATCAATACCGCTTTGTTTCTTTACATAATTGGAAAAATAAGAGGGGCAGCATTTAGATCATTATTTGACAAAGAAAATCTGACATTTGACTCCTTATTTGCTGAGTTGTATATATATTTTTTCACTATTTGTAATCTAAAGACAATAGAGATGAGAGCTAGGAGGACTGGTTCATGCTAGGAAGCTTGTCATAAAGAGTGGGGAATGCAGTTAGGAGAGAGAAGGGACCACTATCACAATAATAGTTGGAAAGAATTATTCTGAACAAGAACTGAGTGAGGGAAGGAAGTAAAATAATTTGCACACTATACATAATAGATGTAACAATATTTAGTAATAATATTGCATACCACAGTGTCTAAAAGTATAAACTAGAGATAAAAGTATAAAATAGAGATAGAGAAGAACAATGTCTGCCTTAGAGGCAGAAAGAAGTGGGCAGGAGAACTGGGTACAGTAGCAGGAAATATGCACTGCTGAAGGGATGGGCATTGGAAATTCTATGACTGAAACTCATTCGAAAACAACTTTGTAACT
Organism: Suncus etruscus; assembly: GCF_024139225.1. Taxonomy (NCBI): domain Eukaryota; kingdom Metazoa; phylum Chordata; class Mammalia; order Eulipotyphla; family Soricidae; genus Suncus; species Suncus etruscus. Next base: position 49,124,797 of record NC_064854.1, on the reverse strand, counting down.
TCATTTCATGGTGATTAAATTAAAATTATTATAACAAATTTAAAATAAAAAATAGTTGTAGTTTGGTAGGTATGAGCTTCTTTATTTTGACTTTCTAATGAATACAGGACTTTTACTAAGTAATCTCCCCTGTATATTTCCTCTCATGCCCCCTAAAATTATTTAACAAATGATTCAACAGATTGAGCTAGAGTATAGATGCCAGATGCAGCATGTAATACCTTATAATGTATATATTTTTAAATTTTTAATTATAACATAATTTAATTATTAAAATAAATTGATAATTGCAAAAATTCAAGGTTTGAGAAATATAAAATTCTGGTAGATTTACTTGTTTTTAAGAAAGCATGTTTAATGTTCCATAACAAAGACCTTTTATTGCAAGAATATTCTACCCTCACCATGAAGCTATATCAGTGTGGATCTCTATTTCTTCATAGATTTCCACTTACACATTTAATTATTATGTTTGCACAGATTTTTTTTCAGTCTTAGGTACCATAGAAACAAATATACCAATTGTCACCACTTCAGAGCTCTTACGTGTTCTTGATTTTGTTAGGAGATATTTTCTGTGGCTTTCCTCATACCTAGGAAGAGTGCCCATTATCTTCAGCACTGCAACTCTTTCATACATAATCAATCCCAGAGTCTGGACTAAAATGACTTCTAATTAATGTGAAGTTGTTAAACTTTCCTTTATTCTATAATTAGCTAGAGTTTCTAAATTCTCTACTTTTTCTATAATTTGTCTCCTACCAGGATACCTTAGAACTAATCTAACATAAATATTCTTTAGAATTGACCTCTTTTAAGACCTTGAGAAAAAAACCATATATATTGGACCCGAGAGATAGCATGGAGGTAAGGTGTTTGCCTTGCATGCAGGTCGGTGGTTCGAATCCCAACATCCTATATGGTCCCCTGGTGTGACCCAAAAACCCAAACAACAACAACAAAAATAAACCATATATATTAAGAGGTATCAGGGTCATTTCTCTATTGTCATATAATGGTCTGATGTCAGAACATTTTCCAAAGTATGAGTCAACATATTGACTAGAATTTGAACTTTATAATTAGAATGACTCTTTTAAAAATATTTTTGTTCTGAAAATTCAAGCATGGCCAAGTACAAAATATGTTCCTCCAGAGAGTAGCAGGATTCCAGAACATAAAATTAAGGATAAGGAAGAGTATCAGGTAGAGCTTGACTTCCAGTCAACATCAGGGCAGATACAAGCAAGCTAGAGAAAAATCAGGGTTCATAACTAAGGGAGATCTGCCATCCCGGCTATTGAGGTTTGTCTAAAGCTAGATGCTGTGGCTGCCAGTGCAGCCTCTTTTTCTGGTATAGATTGACAACTTGTCTGGTAAAAGCTCCGAGAAGGCCTCAACCATTTAAGTTTGTTGGGAAATAAATGGACTCCAACGTGGCCTTGACCAAATTGAGACTTTTCTGTCTCTGGCATTGGATTAGGCAGACCATCTCTTCTATTGTTATCTAGGATAGACATTAAGATGTATTTATCTAAATCTTATTTTCTCTTTAAAATAATTACTTTAATTAAGCACTCTTGCTGCAAAATTTTTCATGGTTGAGTTGACACATACAATGTACTCCCTACCCTTCAACAGCACACATTTCTTGCCACCATTGTCCCCAGTTCCCCCAACCCTCCTGCCTGCCTCTAGGGCAGATATTTTCTCTCTCTCCCTCTCTCTCCCTCCATTTTTTTTTAATATTTTACACGGTGGTTTGCACTACTGTTAAACCCTATTTTTTTTTTTACAATTGTGACTTGAACCCAGGCCACATATCTACATTTAGTAACTGAAAAAAAATTTGGCAAGAGTAGAAGTTTTTGAGTACCCCCCCCCCCCGAAAAAGAAACCAAAACAAAAAAAAAACAGACTTTCAATGAATACAAAGTATTTCTAACATCACTCTTTTGTTTTGAATTGCTCAGGCTGAAAGGGTTGCAAGTGGGATTATTTTGATCATTTTTGAGGTGGGTACTGGCGATGCTCAGGTGTTATTCCTGGCTTTTCACTCAGGAATCACTCCTGAAGATGCTTGGGGGACCATATGTGATGCTAGGTACTGAAATCAGGTCAGCTGCTTGCTTGCATGGTGACCTTATTATATTATCTCTCTGATCTCAAGCAGTAAAAATTTAAAAACCTGACCTCGGCAATAGTACAGCAGATTATTTGCATGCAGTTGCACTGGGTTTAATATAGACCATCCATATATAGTATTCAAAGAACCACCAAAAGCGATTCTTGAGTGTAGAACAGAAAGTAAATTCTGAACATTGTCTGGTATGACCCAAAAACCAGAAAAAATAAAATAAATTAAAAATAATAATCTCTGACCTAAAAGAGTAATTATTTAAATTTTCTAAAGACTGTAATCATCTCAACAGCCTTAAATTTGCTGAAACTAGGGAGAAGCATAGCATATGTACAGCAGGTAAGGAGTTTGCCTTGTAAGCAATCTGAGTTCAATCACCAGGATCCCATATGGTCCCCTGATCACTGCCAGGAATGACCCCTGAGTATAGAGCTTAGAGTAACCCTGAGCATTGATGGGTGTGGCCCAACTCCCCTTCCAAAAAATTGTGGAAGCATGTCTTCCTTACTCAGAGGTCATTCTTATATAATTGTCATGTTTGTATCTGGCCCTCAACCATTTTTTATAGGCATACTATAACAATTTTTTAAAAAGCTATCCAAATAAGAAACAGAATTTGAAAATCTCCGATTTAATTAATTAATTAAATTTATTTTTAAGTGCCATCAATCTCTAGTCAGAGACAGGAATATTTGTTTTAGGCTTAGCTTAAAAGGATAGAAATTTTGTGCGTATGACAATATATACTTTTAGAATCACCATCTGTATTCACCTATGATGAATACTGAGTCTGTAGCCTGAAGAAAATACAAGCCCACATCTGCTAAATTCCTTTTCTCCTATCTTTAACTACCCCCCAGCTCTACTAAAGGAGTTTGGTAATATTACTACAAATCTGATATAAAACCTAGACAGCAATAAAGTAGCATATAGATCAACTAAACAGAAGATAATGATTACATAACAGCATCAAATGATAATGATAAAATACAGCTAAATATAAAACACTTGAGATAGTTAACATTTTTAAGTACACACAACTTTCTCAGGGATAAACCATACATGGGGTATGTGTGTGGAGTGCATAAAGTTTAAATAATATCTTTTTAATTATAATGATATAAAGTGGGAAATAAAAAAACAAAATGAAAATTAAAAGAACTGTTTAGGAATTACTACTAACACTGCTCAGTAATCACCCCTGGTATGATAATGGGACAATATGTTGTGCCAGTTTTGGCTTTGTAAAAGGCAAGCACCCTATCTGTGTATTATGTTTTTATTTCCCTGAAATAAAAACTCTACTAGACAGACTTAGAAATTAAACATAAAAAAGTGTCAACAGATACCATAGAAATACCACGAATTTTGAGACCTTACATACACAACTATATACCAGTTCATTTCAGATATTGAAATTTAAAGGCCAGTGAGATAGCACAAAGGTAAGGCATTTACCTTGCATGTGGCCAACTTGGGACCCACTTCAATTCCTGGTATCCCATATGGTCCCCTGAGCTTGCCAGGAGCGATTTCTGAACACAGCTAGGAGTAGTAATCCCTGAGCATTTCCAGGTGTGGCCCCCAAACCACTAAATAAATAAACTACTAAGAAAAATTCAAATTTAAAAATTGATAAATTTACTTACCTGGCAGGGGCGATTCCATGATCACGAAGGTGGTTTCCCCAGGGTGAGGCTCACCCATTGCACTCTGGGCATGCTGATCCCTGCGATTTCCCCAAATGTGGAAAACTTGACTGTGTAATATAATATATGGTAGTGGGGACTGCGTGTGTGCTCTCCCCTGAAAAAATAAGAAAAAAATTGATAAATTTTTGATAACTATAACAAATCAGTGCTGAAAAAGTTAAAGATTTGAATAGATTGATCCTAAGTTTCAAATTGTAGTCATATATTTGTGATCTTGCTGGTGGTGTCAGGCCCTGGGCAAGCTCACAGCCAAACCCACCAAGCCCTTGAGTTTGGGGCAGGAAAAAGAAGAACAAGTGCACAAAGTCACATAACAAACCCTCCAGGGAGATCAATCAAAGGGATCCTTCAAGCCGAAGTTTCTTCTATCCACTGATTGCCAAGCACCAGTAAAGAGTTATTCTAGCTCCAGAGTGAAAGCACAGTGACAGGATATTTGCCTTGCATGGCTGACCAGGAACAGAACTGGGTTTGATCCCCAGTATCCCATATTGTCCGTGAATCTGAGCTCCTCCTGGGATGCCCTCCCCTCAATAAAAGAGTTACACTGCATAGGGTGAAAATCGGTATGTCAACATATTATCTTTCTCAACTTTTTATAAAGTGTAGAGATACAAGGTAAAAAAAAGTAAGTTATGTCCCAAGGTTATAGGCGGAAAACATGGATGTCTTTATCTAAAAGAGAAAAAGAGTGGCAGGTTTCTGTATGTATGCAGAAAAAGTTGGGTAAGTAGAAAGAAAATAACCTTTGGTCTAAAAATAGGGTGTCTTTACCCAAGAAGCATCCTGCAGGCTCTAGGAATACTAATTTTTCTAACCTCAAAGTATTTCTTCAAGGTTCCATAAAAGGTTTTCCTTAAGCACTTTGTTGCAATCAGACTTCAGTATTAGAGATCTTGGTTTTCTCACAGATCCTATGTCTAACTCAGGTGTTATGAAGCTTCTTCTGATATCATCTCATTGTTAGGTGACAAGGCAGGAAAATATGCCTTGAAAGCAAGTTGTTGCTGATTTAGATGTCTTCATCAGGGTGGCATATTAGCTCAACCTGGGGCAAGTAGGTGCCAAGGCAGTTCTACGGCCTGTTCTGGTATAAGTTCAATTGCTGTTGTAGGAGCAGAAAACTGTGGTGGATCCAAATATAGGACCCCAGCTTCAGGGTTAATCAGCTGATGTCCAAACAACTGAAGCTTAAGTCAAGTTACTATGGCAAATGTTCAAGGTGGAAGTCACCCTGTAGGAAAATTTCAGAGTTTCCATATCTAATGTATAATAACTCTTCTCTGTATCTAAACTTTATTTATTTTAATGTGTCCATGCAAAAAGAACAGTGCCACAGCATACTATTGGTGCCTAAAGGGAAATAAAAACCAGCCAAGTAATACCTACTACATAGTTCTATCAAAAACAAACAAAAAAAAATCAAAGGATATTGTCTACTATAAATTCCTACAAGAGAATACAAAGAGGAGGGGGTTAAACTACATATACACAATGAAATATACAAAAATTATACATATCGAGGAAATTTACCTAAGAAATATAGAAAGGAGGTATATGTATCCCCTTTAAGTCTTTTTGAAATAGTCTGAGGGGAGAAAAAATCTAGATCACAGCTTCACCCGGCAATGTGGAGTCTAAAAAAACAGCTTGCAGCAGTCACAAATCAGAAAATGCCCTAGAAATGTAGTCTCTCAAAAGCCTACAGGCTACAATCCATGGTGAAGAGATGTGGGAGCAAAGGGAGCTGCTGGGAACAAATCAGCAGCAATGGTTGAGGCATCTTGTTCCCAGGTAGAGGCAGAAGTTGTCTGGGAAATGCTGGCTGGCAGTGGGTTAGAGGGTTGGGTTTGGATTCCTGAGGAGTAAGAACTAAGAGTAAAAAGAGTTAACTGGGGATAAATAATAAATTAGGGGTGATAGAGTGAAAGAAAATAATAGAAAAGTATTTATAATGTGGTAAATAGGGAAGAGGAGAAAGAAAGGCTATATGCTACAGAAGGAATGGATATATATACAACATAGAAATGTACAATACAGATGAACATTAAATAGACATAGAAGTGGCCACCAAACACTCTCAAACACCACATAAACTGACAAATAAAATCAATCCTTAGGTTGCATTTGAAAAAATGACCCAAGTGGAATGAGTCAAAGCACTTTAAAATATAAAGCCAGTTTGGCAGGTGGAAAAGTTTTTCCAATCCTTGGAGCAATTATTGTTGATGACTGAGAACTTTGCTGAGAAAGGACTCATGTTTTAGAATGTACATGAACATTCTTAAAACAATCATAATACTCAAGTATTCAAGTCTAGAATACTAAGTAATATGTTAATGAGTACTATAAAGAGTCTCCATGGTGTATTGTATAACAGGTCTTAAACATCTAAGTTCCTTTCCTCAATTCAAAAGTATTTTAACTAAAGCATTCTGGAGAACAAAAGCATGTGATATAATAGAAAACCAGCACAAGTTAAAAATAAATAGCAAAAACATACTCAATGACTGAGTACTGTAGCAAGAGTTCATGGCAGCAGATGCCTTATCCAGGTATATTAGTGGAGAGAGACATTAGCATGCATAATTAAGTTGAAAATATAATTTGAAGTATTTCTTAATCTCAATGAGCACTGTATTAGGTGTTCAACAGAATATATACCTTTAATGTGAAAGTAGGGTGTCCAAACTATATTTCTAAGGGTCACTGTGAACAAAAATATTATAAAAGTTTATTATAAAAATAATAGAATTAAAATAAAAACTAATACATTCAAATAGTGAGAACTGCAGTGGGAGTCCATGGCTTTCAAAAACATTCTGCAGCTGTTTCTATTGGTAAAAAACATTAGAATTTTATTATAGACCTCTATAAAGAGCAGTTAATTGAACGCCTACTTAATCTAAACAGCTGTGTCCATATCTTCAGGTCTCTTTGAAATTTAATAAAAGAATATAAATTGATGACAATTTCACAGATGAGTTGGAGATTTCTGAAACTTCTTGATACTCAAATGTAAACCAACATTGTCTTTTTGAATTTTTATAATAGGCTGTGCAATGTCCTTTTCATTTCACCATAGTGGTTAGAAATAGAGACTACGTTTGATTCTTCAGGGTTGTCCTTAAAATTTATAGTGTACTGTAGTAAGTCAAGGCTTTCTAAATAAAAGTCCACATAGGTCTGTAGTTTTATTCATAAACTTGCCATCATATAGAAAGCATTTCAGATGTATTATGAAAGAAGGTGGTAATTTCCAAATGTCTGTCCTTTTTAGAGAATCCTGCTCTGTGTTTCAGTGGCTGCAATAAACCTTATTATTGTATCTCAGTTTTCTTCTTTGAAAAATAAATTAGGGTAATCTTGCAACAGGAATTTATCTATAGATGTAAAAGGCAAGGATAAATGAATAAAGATCTCAAATGTCTGAGATTTTTGGTTGTAGATGAGGCATTAAATTGTGATTTAAGTTGGACTTAAAAAACTGTAATAATAGACTCATTAAGGACCATTTGCAGCTTTTGAGTCAACAAGATAATCATATTTTCCTCTTTATGTATTTTCTGCTTATCAGTTTTATTGAGACCTGTTATACAATACACCATGGAGACTCTTTATAGTACTCATTAACATATTACAGTTTTATTTGATGAAGACCCTCAATCAAGAATAGAAGTAGTTTATGTGGATCTTGTTAATTTTGCCTTGCAAACTGGTCATTTACTTTTCCAATGGTCATCTTAAAGTCTTTTGAGTTGATACATCAGTGTTATTCTGCCCACAAGGCTTTTATGATTTTACCAAACTTTTCTGCCAGTTTGTCTTTATGTTGCCCTTGATTTGACCTGTTAATATTCTCCTTGCAATAGTTTGGTTAAAGTAATCAGTCAAATTTGGAATATTGTGCAGATATTGTAATGTTGAGTTCATGTAAAAAGTGTTTTCTAATATAAAGTCCAGTGAGAACAGGACCAGTTCTCTCATATACAGGACCAAGGGTCTAGTACTGGTCATTTCCATTCCCAAGTCTCTGCATCAGTATATGATAGAGACACCTTATTGTCAACTTATTGTCCCCATTACCTGAAAAGGTCATAGTTTGATTACTGTTCTAGTACTTTAAAGTATTCTGTGTTGGGTCTGAGGGGAGACTTACAGTCTTATCATGCACTAGTATTTGAGTTTTTTTCATTTGTGAGAATCCTGCCTCTAACAAGGCATAGAATAATTTAGAGTTTCTTGGCAGGGTTGCCATCTGTGGAAATATAAGCATTACCTATCCTTTGAATTAGGCCCATAACAGAAAAAAAAAAACATTTTAGCATGAAGGTTCAAATCACTTAATTCTTCAGAAGTCATTGGTACCACCCAAATAAAATGTGAATATGTGTCAACTATAATGTGGATATAGGATTTCTTTGGAAATGAGTCAACATGTTTAATATCTATTTTGCCATATTTATTTGAATGAAAACCTCAGGCCTTGGCCCAGCTACTTGGGTTCATTTATATAGCCACTATGATTAAAATTAAAATTATATTTTAAAAAAGTGCAAAAATGGTACATTTATCGACAATATATCTGTCTGGCCTCCATGGAATATGATAGTTCATCTGCAGGCAGCAGGCATTTGTATGTAGTGCTACACATTCTTCTATAGGTGACTTATATATTGCCATGGCTAAATGGTTGGCAATTTTATTTCCTTGAACTCTGGGAGGCCAGAATGGGCTCTTATGTGAATGATGAATATTGACTCAGAACGTTTTTGCAGGGGCTGGACTGGGAGTACAGTGTTAGTGCATTTGCTTTACATACTACTGACTCACAAAAGACCTGGGTTTGATCCTATACAGTTCCCTGACTCAGGAGCTATTTCTGAGCACAGAGCCAGGAGTGACCCCTGTGCACCACTGGGTGTGGCCCAAAAGTAAAAACTAAAAGAAAAGAATGTTTTTGCAGAAGGGCATGTAATCGCTGAAGCAAATATTGAACAATCTTTTTAAGAGTATTTAAATTTGTGAGTATTATGCCTGGGAAAATTCCTACCATGCAAGCTGAATCACTTAATTGAATGTCTCTGAAACATATGATAGTAAATACTAAAAGTACCAAGTTCCACTTGTAAGTTGTAGGCACTGTTGTGGTCAGCAAATGGCCAGTGATACCACCATTTCCTGAAAATGGCCAGTCAATATAAAACACAGGAGCATCAGGTAAATGAATAAATAATGAGGATATTACAAAATGTGTTATTTAAAGAAATTTCCAGCTGGAAATTGGAGGAATCTTCTGAGAAATCTGATAGGGCTTGTTAAAGGAGCTCACTGAGAGAAAATACGCATCCTACTTCCTCTTCTGGAATTGGAGGGTCTATTATTTTAGGGCAAAAACCTCACAAAGAAACCACTATCAGCCTTGCTTTGATGATAATAGCAGCAATCAACTCTAAATAAGTCATAAATACGAGAGGTTATTTATTGTGTAAATAAGCCCATTTTAATAGCCCTGGCAATTGAACAATAGCTCCTATTGGATTTAGAGGAGTCATGAAAATAATAACACTTTATATCCAGGTATAAACCTAGAAAGATAGGATCTTTGAAAGATCCTTTGAAAAAATCTTTGAAAGATAGGATCTATGAAAATATCCAATTTCTTTTGGGCTTTGTGAGTTAAACACTTGGGTTATTTAAGTCTGATTTTTTCCAGCATGCTGTAATTGTTGCTTAGTTCAGAGTTTGGAATTTCAAAAAAGGGACAGATCCAATTCATGTCATCTAAGAATTTCTGAAAATTATTAAGAATTCTTAGATTGTCCTGATAGAGATTATATGGAAGTGTACTAATATATACTTTAAAAAGAAAACAAATATTGAAAATGGAGCAAATTCTGATTCTTTATTTTTGACTATGTTTAAACCAGCAATCCGCAAGCAATTGAAGTTCAAGAATTAACACTGTGTTTCTTCTAAAGTTTAGCATTAAAAGCTATAAATGGATTAGTAGAAGCATTTAGGATTTGTACTTCTGAATCACCATTTGCTGATCTATTTTACCAGGCACAACATAAGGAGGTAATAAAATTTGAGCTATGCTTTCACAATTTTTAAAAGTTCAGACTGTGGCCATAGAAACAGATCTATTATTTCTCCAATGTGGTTAAAATCTATAATTCCCAGATGAAAAGAAATACCTTTAAGAGTCATACTGATTCTCTCTGTTATCAGACCCACAGTTCCTGAAGAAATTGGCCACTTATGCCAGATCTTATATTTTAAAAGTACTGAGCTGGTAATATGGTTAATTCTTGATGGCAGGGTATATCAAGGGCACAGCTTTCAGAACTGGCAGGCTTTAATGATCTTATCCTGTTGAGTTCTCTTGGGCTATCTGGGAAGCTGAATTATTGATGAAAATATTTCCTTATTTTGTGGGGTCCAGGATTTTTTCCCTGACCCAGTTTCCCAATATAGAATGATTAAGTCTTGGCCTCAGGAGGGTAGGTATGGGAGCCCGAGCTGAAAAATGCTGCATCCTGCAGTTTCTACCTAAATGACCTTTTTGCCATAGTTAAAACTTTTGACCTGAACTCACAGGGCTGTTTTGGACCACTTCCCTGATAACTGAAGATCTGATAAAAAGATGAGAAACAATCTCTAGCCCAATGGAATCCTTTGCTATACCTCGGGTAAAGTCCAGGTGATCTCGTTGGGTGGAGTCCACTGTGTCCAATAACCATATAATTGTAATTGTTTTGGTTCCTCAGAGTTTGCATCTGAATATCGTAGGTTGATAAAGGAAGGGCTAGGAGTGAAAACAGTTTATTCCAATGTTTGTGGCAGCAGTCAGGGAGGGAGAACTATATATTCTAACATTTCTACAAGCATGTAGAAATCCATGACATCTTTTTTCTTCCTAATGTGATGTAATACAGCCTGAAATTTTTCATTGGCATTTTCAAAGTCTAACATTGTCATTAGAACCTGTTGTGCTACTGCGTCTTTAATCTGTCTCAGGTTAGCCAGTCAGTTTCCCCAGAAATTCTGCATATGTCTAGGAAGTTCCCTGGAAAATGTTTGTATAGGTACCCTTAAATTCAGTATCAGAATCCACTATTTGCCAAATCTTCAATGCAAGGTCTCTGACAAATCTCAAATAGCATAGGATAATTTTGCCTGCTTACAAATTTCTGAAAACTCCCCTTCTCCTATCAGCAGCCAGAAGACAATGGAACTCCTGCAACCATTCTTCCAGAGTGATCTAGGCTTAGTCAGAGCTCCTTCAGAAAACCACATCTTTCATTGTAGACGTTTGAAAGCACTCAGGCAGATCTTAGCCACAGTATGCTTTAATCCAAACGTGCTTTCATCCAATGATTGCTAAGCACCAATAAAAAAAGTTATACTGAATAGGGTGAAGACCAGTTATACGGATATGTATACCTTCACTTTTAATATTGCCAGATACTTAATAAACTTGGACTTTTGTTTTATATAAACACAGCTAGACTAGAGAACTCTTTATTTGTGGTACCCATTATGTACTTAGAATCCCTGGAGATTGGTTGAGGACAGAGCAGGAATTCTACATCAATAAAGTCATTAGTGCATTCTACCTGCCATGTCAGGGTTACCCAGGTTTAGACAGTTGTTGTAGAATTGAATACTCCTAAATGATTTCCAATTTCCTTAGTTTAGTCTCATCTGAGGTCTCCCAGAGGTTAGCAGAGTACTTGTATTCATGTCTTTTATTATTGGACCTGCTCCTCTCAATTAACCTAATTCCCTTTAAACAGAACAATTATGTACATCATTTTAAATTCTATTTGGAAAGCCTTGATTTCCAGTAACTTCAGAAGATCCAATATTTCTAACAGCAATGTAACATTAGTTTTTAGACTTCTCTAAACAAAATGTTATAGCTATTTTAATGTTATACTTAATTTGGAAAGTAATTGTTTGACATTCTTACACCTAGCAGTAAAAAAACAGCAATAGCACTGTTTGTTAAAGGCTTACTTTTAGAAAGAAGAAAAAGCCCAAACTCAACTCTCAATAACCTGGAAAGGTTTATGGTACCTATTAAAGACCTTAAGTCGTTCTTGAATAAAAACATAAAATCAGTTATATGACTTCAATGGCTTTTGGATAATCACAATCAAGTTGAATAGAAAACATTCACTAAGATCACCATGAACCATTAAGAATCTCACACTTAGCCATCTTAATGGCAGTTTTTTTTTAAGTTTGAACATGGTGACAAAATAGCATGGAATTAAGTTATTTTAATAATATCATTTATTTCCTAGAACCAGGGAGTCTTATTAACGATGTAGTCTGAAGAAGCTAATCAAAATGTAGCCTGAAGAAGCTAATCATAGCAATTTGCAACATTTTAAACCACTGGAATGGGGCTGGAGAGATAGCATTGAGGTAAAGCATTTGCCTTTCGTGCAGAAGGTCATTGGTTCAAATCCTGGCATCCCATATGGTCCCCTGAGCCTGCCAGGGGCGATTTCTGAGCATAAAGCCAGGAGTAACCTCTGAGCACTGCTGGGTGTGACCCAAAAACCAAAAACAAACAAACAAAACAAACAAACAAACAAAAACCACTGAAGTTAAATCTAGCTCTTTGTGGAAGCTTTTAACTCCCTGAGCTTGTTTTAAAATGACCTCTTTTTGTAGTCTATTACCAGTAGCTGACTGTTAGATATTTTTATAAGTATTTTCTCTTTGCCTTAAGAGCAAGCTGGACTTCCTGTTAGGTTGTTCTAACAATCTAAATAGAAAACTTTTCTTTATTAGGAAAGTCTTTAGCAGTAAGGGCAGAGACTCAACCATCTCTATCCCAAGCAGATAAATTGGACATCATCTCTTATCCAAAGATAGGAAGGAGGCTTTGATGTTTGCCATTTCATGTTGGGTCTGAAATATAGAAAGTTGTTTCTTTTCAGACAGGTGAGAGAAATGATTTAATATTCCCAAAATAGAGCAAAGAACCAACTAAAGCTTGGGTAAAGCAATATGGACTATAAGCAGTTCTTATTTTCAGTAAATGATGAATTGATCTGCACGTGACCCAGAAAACCCGCTTTTAGGTATTTATCCCTGACAAAAAACACTCACCCAAAAGGATGTATGCACCCCCCCATTCATTGCATCACTCAGTACAATAGATGAGTTGGAGTCAACCTAGATGTCCAAACACATGGGACCATCCCCAGTGATGCAGGAAAACACTTCTGATTACAAACCCCCACCATAGATTGGAACTTCTCAAAGTCAATCTAGGATGAGCAGTTGTTCCCACACATGGAAAAACTCCAAGCAATACCACTGCTTATAAAAGGACTACATTTAGAAAGAAGAAAAGGCCCAAATCAACAACCCAAACACAGCTCTAAATAACCAGAAAAGAATAGAAAACAACCAAAAAGAAGGACAATTTTATAAACAAGAGTAGAAATCAATAACATAATAACCAAGAAAGGAATTTAAATAATAAATGAAAGAAGAAATTGATTTTTGAAAGAATATAAAATATAGACAAATCTTTAGCAAGATTCATTAGAAAAGAATGATATCAAAGAAAAATATTCAAATAAACTGAATCAGAGACAAAAGAGGCGAAATTATAACTGTGGTTACTATATTCAACTTTACTATCTTAAGATGGAAAATCTTGAAGAAATTGAGATTCTTACAGTCATGTATATTCCTAAAGCTGAATGAGGAGGAAGAAGAAAACAGGCCATAACAAGTAACGAAATAAGTAATTAGGAATTTCTGCCAAGAATAAAAGTCTTTGTCCATTACTCATTTTATGGGCCCCAAACACAATGTTGAAAAGGCATTCTATGTTGAAAAGGCATTCCTATGTTCATTGCAGCATTGTTCAGAATAGCAATAATCTGGAAACAACCCAACTGCCCAACAACAGATAATTGGATAAAGATACTTTGGTACATCTTTACATGCAATATTATGCAGCTTTTAGGAAAAAATTAAGTAATGAAATTTGCTTATATATAGAGAGAGAGACTATTATGCTGAGTGAAATGTATCAGAGGGGTAATAATAGTCATAGAATGATCTCACTCTTTTGTGACTTTAAAAATATATAAAGTAAGCCATCAGAAACACCAGTCTGACCAAACTTCAGGTACTCTATTTATGGGTCTGATATTGCCAGGGCTTTTTAGACTAAATATGGGCAACCTCCCACAATTTTCTTTCTTTTGGGAAGCCTGTCAGCTATAACCATGCCCACAAATGTAGTCACCATGTTCAAACTAGGCCAGTTCCATAGACTCACTCTTCTGAAATGAAATTTAAACCAATTTTGAAAGACCATTGGTACACCAGTCCATGCAGTAGAAAGCTGGCCATCTTGCCTGCTGCCTCCATCACCCAGAATCACCATTTTGTCTAAGGTCTACTGCATCACTCCTCTAAGTTCCTCTATGGGGACACCAATCTGATAAAACTTCAGGTATGCTGGTTTGAGGGCTGATATCACCTGGGCATTTTGAAGCATATGCAGGAACCCTCCCTCTCATGTCTTCCTTGTTCTGGGAGGTCTGACAATTAAGTATATGCCCCTTAAAGTCACATTATTAATAATAATGCTTTGAATTTCTGGGCATCTTCATTTATTTGATGCTGGCATACTGATAAAAACAAAACAATTTAAGAGAATAAATAGCTAACATTAAGAACTTATTAAACCTTCTGCCATTGTATAATGACTTCATTGTAGATAAATATTTTTCACAAATGTGTTCCAAATGTATTTTTCATTTTTGTTCTTTGTTTCCTTTCTGTTTTACTTTGTTCTTCCTATTTTCCAATACCTTTTATTTAAACTTTTTAAAAATAGTTTATGGTCAACTATGTAAACTATGTGACTCAATATTTTAATTAAAAATGTTTAATAATACACAGACAATAGAGGAAAGATTCAAAAGGACAGGCCATGCTAGGAAGCTTGCAGTAAAGCTTGCATTTAGGCAGAGAATGGGGCACTAATTATAGTGATAGTTGGAAATGATTAATCTGGACAAGAACTAGATCTTGAAAGGAAGTAAAATGATGTGAATGATGTCTGTTCAGCAGCAATATTGTGAGCCACAGTGTTTAAACCTTTAAAAGAGAGAGAGAGAGAGAGAGAGAGAGAGAGAGAGAGAAAGAGAGAGAGAAAATGTATATATCATTGAGGCATGCAGATGAGAGAGTAGTTGGGGGGCAGGTGGGAAACTGGGGACATTGGTGGCAGGAAATATGCTCTTGTGATGGGATGGGTATTATATGTTGTATGACTGAAACAATTATGAACAATTGTAACTGTGTTTCTCTTTGTAACTAAAGTTTATATAACAAATATGGAAACACTCCATGTTATTGGTTTCCATGATTTATTTGAGGATTTTACTCCAAAGACAATATCAAAAGCAAAATTAAACAAATGGAATTGTAGAGAATATTAGGAGTTCTCCAACTTTTTAAACAGGGATCCAGTTCACCATCTCTAGACCATTGGAGGGCTAGACTATAGTTTAAAAAAAAACTATGAAAAAAATTCCTATACACACTGCACATACCTTATTTTGACTTAAAAATGGAAAAAATACAATATTTAAAATGAAGAGCAAGTAAAGTTAAATTAATAAACTTACCAGTATTTTAATGGGAAATATGGTCCTGCTTTTCGCAGGCTATTGTTTGAGGTTCCCTGCCTGAAACTGAGAGGAGTTGAGAGACAGAGAGAAGGAGCAGAGTTGGAGAGTTACGCACACATCATATCTCACACATGCACTGTGGACCTGGGGCAAGTTTGCTGCTAAGTAGCCTCAAAATCACCGAGGTGGGCCAGTTAAATGTCTTTGATGGGTAGCATATTTTGGGGACCACTGGAATACACTTTCACTTGGCAAACAAAAGTACCACTAAAGCATAAAGAAATCTTACTAAAGGGATGTTGACAGTGGTTCTGAGACCCAGGTGAGTTCTAGACCAAGCCTAAGAGGAATGGTAGGGAGTGGGGTGGGAAGCACAATGAGTTCAAGGAGTTACAAAATAACCCTTTGGGAATGGTTTCAGCAAGACCACTATTTATTGCAGTAGGGGCAGAAATTTTATACATGTAGGTAGCCAATCAGGTACAAAGGATTACCCATGTGCAGGAAGATTTATCACAGTAGGTGGGATGCTTAAATAAAACAGTTATGTGACATTTGGAATGTTAAGTATGCCTTATTAGTTGATGTGGTTAGGACATGAAAACAGGTTGTGGGTTCCACTCAGGGAGGCCAAGTGCACCTCCCAATAAGCGCTCATCTCTCCTGTCCCTGAGAGGCAGCTTAGGTGCCTGCAACGGAAGTCTTTTCTCAGCTTTAGGCCACCTTCAGTGGGGCCCATCCATCTCCTGAGGCAGGAAACTAATTAAGGTCAGAAAAAGAAAGATAAATACATTGATCTCATTAATATGAGATATATAAAGAAAGCAATAAAACAGAATACCCATTCTCATGACATTACTGAAGTTGTCAAGTCAGAATTATGGAATAAAATAAAAAAAAAAATGGGTTGTGTGCCCTGAGTAATAACACAGCAGTAAGACATTTGCCTTGCAAATGGCCAACACAGGACAGACCCCAATTCAAATCCCAGCATCCCATATGGTCCCCCGAGGCTGACAGGAGCGAGCACAGACCCAGAAGTAACTCCTGACCGCTGCCAGGTGTGACCCCCCCCCAAAAAAAAACGAAAAACAAACAAAAAAAGAGTTCTATTTGCAGTAGTGGAGAGATTTTGACGTTTTGGTGATACAGCATGGTATATTAATATTTAATCTCATAAAACTTATAATCACATGCAACTTTGTAAACCAGTATCACCTTGATAAAAACAACTTGATAACATAAGAGAGAGGGAGAAATGATATAAATAAAAATAAAAAATAAAGGGATAAAGAGGAGAGAGGGTAAATGGAGGGATATAAGTAAGGAAAAGGGGATATGCTAGGATAAAAATTATTTTTCAGATTTTACAAGTGATAAGTGGTTAATATCCAAAGTTAGTAAAGAATTCATGAAACTTAGTAGAGACAAGCAACCCACTTTTAATTTGTAAATATATAGCACATCTGTGTTCTCAATTTGATAATAGCCACGGTAAGAAAAATATACAAGTGGGCCCGGAGAGATAGCACAGCGGTGTTTGCCTTGCAAGCAGCCGATCCAGGACCAAAGGTGATTGGTTCGAATCCCGGTGTCCCATATGGTCCCCCGTGCCTGCCAGGAGCTATTTCTGAGCAGACAGCCAGGAGTAATTCCTGAGCACTGCCGGGTGTGACCCAAAAACAAAAAAAAAAAAAAAAACAAAAAAAAAAGAAAAATATACAAGTGTGGTATTTATATACAATGAAGTATTATTCTGAAACAATAAAATGAAATCTGTCCTTTTGCATTATGGGTAGTTTTGGAAAGTGTCATGATTAGTGAAATGTGTCAAAAAGGAGAAAGTTAAATAACACATGATGTCACTCATTTGTAGGATCTAAGAAATAAATAAAGAAACCCAACATTAATGAGCATAAGAAAATTCTTGGACTCCACAAAACTGAGATTTTGCGAGTGGAGGGGTTAAGTATTCAGTGAAGATGAAATTCCATAGATGAGTATGCATAGGGTATTACTATTTACGAGGTGGAGACTGTGATATAAAATATATTTTGAAAATGTGAAATGGATCTGTCAAACGTAAAAGGCTCGTATAGCAATAGCTAGATAAAAATTAAATGATTAATTAAAACCATAAAATATAATGTATCTTGGAGAATGAAGCTTTTGGTTTCCTAATACTAAGGCCTCATTGCCTTATTGGAGTTTTCCATCAGTCTATAAAAACACCAGAAATTTCTGTCTCAAAAATCTCAAATATCTCACAAGCAAGTGGCATATTTGCGTTACTTGCATAATGGAGGTGTGGGATATGTCTCTTTGTATTTAGTTCTTAGATATGTTAGTAATTTAAGATGACACACTTGTTGGAAAAAGAGTAATTTACAACTTTTTTTATGTTTAAGATAATAGAAAGTATAATTTGGACATCCTAACTATCAAAATTAGATAAAAGATAGACATTATAGCATTTAGACTGGAAAGGAAGTAAGTCTACCACTATGTACAGATAGGATCCTATGCATTGATATGGGAATGTTGACTAATTCAGACTTTTGAGAAGACAGTATAGACAGGTCTCAAAAAAATAAGAATTTAGCTTCTATATTATCCAGTAATTTTACTCCTAAGTTTCTCATCAAAGCCCAAAATGGCCCCAAAGGCCCAAAAGCACAAAGCAGAAAAAAATATCTATATTTGTATTCTTAGTTCATTGCTGTACTATTTATAATAGCCCAAATCTGGAAACATTCAAAGTTCCTAAGAAGAGATGACAAAATAAAGAAGCTGTGGAACATTATCTGTGGACTGTTACAAGACTAGTAGAAAAAATATCATGAAATTTGATGATAAATGGATAAATCTGTAAAGTAGCACATTTGGTGAATTAAGTCACAGGAAAGGAACAGACACATATTATCCCGCCCATTTATGGCATATAAAGAAACATAGAGGAGGATTAACTAATGTTCAAATAAAATAGAAATGAAGTGCAAAAGAACTAGTTCTTAGTAAGATGCTTGCTACAATGGGAAAATGTGGTCCAGGACAGAGAACTATGACAATGGTAGAAGGTAGTGGTCAATCTGAACCAGAATTGAGGAAGTAGTTTGAAATACATGTAATATTTCATGACACTATTGCAGACCACAGGAAGAAAGAAGAATAAAAAAGTGCCTGCCTCAAAAGCAAGCTAGGGAGCAGTAGGGAAACTGGGGACATTGATGGAGGGAAATGGACATTGATGAATGGAAACTGATTCAATGGTTATTGAACATTGTATACTTGAAGCGCGACCACAAATGACTGAAACTTTGTAATTCATGTTGATTTAATTAAAAAAGACATTTGTAAAGATAGCAATAGCGCATTTTATTTGGCCATGGTGATAAAATGTTCTGCAAAATGTGTTTTTCCACATGAGTAATCTTAACTTTTTAAATGTCAAAGCTAAGAAAAGTCCAATATTTTTATGTAACGCTAAAATGACCACTTCCTTCTTTTCTTAAATTAAAATAACTACTTGACAAAAATCTTTATAAACAGAAAGATTTGCTATTTTGTAAAATTTATCTGTTTACTTTTGTTGTTTCTTTTTCTTTAATAAACACTATTTTTCTACTCTCAATAGATTTCTATATGAATGCTTTTCCTTTACATTAATTATATTTTCTGCATCAATGCTGCTATTAGACAATTGTGTTTGATATTACATATGTAATGTGAGAAACTATGATCATTAAGAATTAAAACAAAACTTAATGACTTTATTATTATTATTTTGACTCAGACATTATTTTCCCTTACTTGAATATTATAGTGTGTATATTCTATCTCTCTTTTGGGGCTACACCTGGTGGTGCTCAGAGCTAACATTGGGATCACTCCTGGTGAGCTTAGATGACTATATAGGGTCAGATATGTGCAAGCCATGTGTTTTCCCCATTGTGGTATAGCTCATGGAGTACACTTTGGAGGGGTTGAGAATAACTGGAATCAAACCTCTGTACAAGAAAAATATTTTCCAACATATATCATAAATATGGAACTGAATACATTAAATTATATGTGCTTCTATGTATATAGACATCTAAATCATAATCCTTTTTTCTTTCAAAACATATATGGGGTCACTTCTAGCAATATTCCTCGCTCTGTACTCAGGAATTACTCCTGGCAGTGTTTTGGAGAACATGCAGTATTCAACCCTGGTCATCAGTGTGCAAGACAAGCTTCCTATCTGATGTACAATTGTTCTTGCCCCCTCAACTAACTTTTATAAAATGCTTTCCATTAACTTTAAGTACAGTTGCTTAATAGCAAATTACACTATGTGGAAGTGTTTTGAATTTAAATAATTTTTAATAATTTTATTATTTGTGGTTAGAATGAATAAAGATATTATACTTAATAGACTTGTTACTCCAGCTATTTAAATGATGGAACTAACATTCATACTAGAAGATTAATTAGTAATTATTGTGACCGAGCCACCTTGTACTGGGAGGACAATTTTATGAATTACTCATAATATTCTGTAAACTCTTCAAAGAATGTCAGTGGTCAGTACTTCCAATGAAAACCTGGCTAGGTCTGGTTAGATAAAAGTTGTAAATGGAAGTATTAGCTCTGTATTTAGCAGTAAAATAAATATTATTTAAAATATCAAGAAATATATTCCATGGCTATTCTTTTTGATTAATTTTCTTTCTTTTTTTTTGGTTTTTGGGCCACACCCGGCAACGCTCAGGGGTTACTCCTGGCTATGTGCTCAGAAGTTGCTCCTGGCTTGGGGGACCATATGGGACACCGGGGGATCGAACCGCGGTCCGTCCAAGGCTAGCACAGGCAAGGCAGGCACCTTACCTTTAGCGCCACTGCCCGGCCCCGATTAATTTTCGTTAAAGTATTTATAAACATTTTATAAGTTTAGTCCTTAAATAATCATTGACTTGATTAGGCCTTTACATCTGAAGTATGCGGGAGCTAAATTGTTATTTTTGAGAGATTTTGATTTGGGGGACAAAACTTTTGCATTGAGGGTTTCTGTGCTCAGAGATTACTAATGAAGATCCTCAGAGCATCATCTGTGATGCCAGGGATCCAACTAAGGTCAGCTGCATGTAAGGTGAGTTGGCGCCCTTCTCTCCACATACTGTTTCTCCAGCTACCAAGCTAACCTTTGATCTTATAGGTATCTCACAAAAATTTACAGAATTAAGAGCATCTAAAATTTTATCAAAACAAATTTTCCTTAAATTATATCTTAGAGTTATCTCTTATCTGATAGCATTATCAATTAGAGATTATGAAATTGTAATGTATAAAATCAGATTATACAAAAATACATTATTGTTCCTCACAAAAGTAGGTAGTTTTTTTTAGTATTACCAGGCTACACTTAAATTAGGCTGTATATTAATTTGTCTATATTGAATAATCAAGGAACCTATATGCAGGTCAAACTATGTTAGTGTTACAAGATGAAACTATGAAGATACTATCTTATTAATTTATATAATAGATGTATGAAGGTAAAAACACTTTATATTTTGTTAACTTTACATGTTAGTATCCAGCTTTGCTTATGTATTTCCTTCTACCTATTGCTGTGCTTAAAGTTCAGAAGATCTTTAATCTCTATCTTTCTGAGCATCTGTTACTCATTCTTGAATCTTCTTTAAGTAACATCATTGAGTGTTTCTGAAAAACATTGCTAATAATATTTTTCTAAGCTACAACTCTATAAGCACCTCCTTTTTGGTAAAAGCCAACAATTCCAATTGATTCTTCAACCATCTTGGTTTTATAGATAATCCATAAATAAAAAATAATTAAATATTGATTTTATTTATAATTATTAGATGTACTCATAAAATTTATTCAAAAGTAAATTTATGGAAGGTGATTTTCATAAAGTATTTTAGCTAAAATTATTCAATAAGTAATGAAGTATAATAATTCTCACGTAGGGCTGGAGTGAGGCTGGAGTGATATTGCAGTGGTAGGGCATTTCCCTTGCATGCTGCTGACCACGGAGAGACCTGGGTTCAATCCCTGATGTCCCATATGGTCATGCAAGCCAGAAGTGATTTATGAGTGCATATATAGGAGTAACCTCTGAGTATCACCGGGTGTGCCCCCCCTACAAAAAAAACCCTCTCACTTTATAGGTATTTACTATACATAAGAAACACTCCCTTTAAACATCAATGTTTCAACAAATACATGGTTTGTTTTTTTGTTTGGGGAGTCACCAAGCCATGAGCAATAGCCGTTCAGGTGCTATTCCAGACTTTGTCAAGAATCACAGTCAGTCATTTCTGGGGAACAAAGAAGTGCTAGGAAATGTGAAACTCTTGCATGTGCATACAAAATATATCTCTGACTCTCTTAAGTATATTCTTTTTGATTCTCATACCAATCCTGTAAGTTTCATTAATAAATGAAAGAGGCATAGAGAAGGTAAATAATATAAATTCATTAATCCCACAAAATTTTTTCCTAAAATATAACACTAATCATGGGATATATGGATATAAAACTACATAGGCTTTAAAAAGAGCTTGATTTTGAGCTAATATCAAAATCACAGTTTCATCAATAGTTTCAAATGAGACCCAAACTACAGTAATCATCCTTAAACATGGTGGAGGGAAATTATCATTATAGTGAAATTTGTGTTGGAACAATATAAGAATAAGCATTTCGTATAGATATAATTGTAAATTATGGAGCCCAAATTAAAACAATATTTGAAAAATGGTTCCTTTCTATATAAAAAACAATAAGTACAAAAGAGCTTTGTTGGGAGTATGAATGACTGGAACACTTAATAGTATGTGTATTCCAGGGATAAAAGTAAAGAGAATGACTGGAATTTTTCTTGGCTTATCTTCTTTGGGAGGGGGTTGGGGTCACATCTGGCAACGCTTAGGGGTTACTGGATCTATGCTCAGAAATGACTCCTGGCAGGTTCGGGGGTCCATATGGGATGTTGGGATTAGAACCACCATCCTTCTGCATGCAAGGCAAACACCCTACCTCCATGCCATCTCTCCAGCCCCTGGCTTATCT
This sequence comes from Suncus etruscus, assembly GCF_024139225.1. Taxonomy (NCBI): domain Eukaryota; kingdom Metazoa; phylum Chordata; class Mammalia; order Eulipotyphla; family Soricidae; genus Suncus; species Suncus etruscus. Next base: position 49,102,181 of record NC_064854.1, on the reverse strand, counting down.
TAAAAATAATGTAATAATGGGGGCAGGAGCGATAGCACAGTGTATAGAGCATTTGCCTTGCATGTAGCTGACTCAGGCTCAATAACTGGCATCTCTTATGGTTCTTTAAGCCTGTCAGGAGTTATTTATGAGTGCAGGTCCCTAAGTGATGCTGGGTGTGACCCAAAAACCAAAAAAATGCAATAAATATTTGAAGGAAGAAAAAGTTAACAGATAAAATGTTTTCAAATTACTTGAAAACAAAAGAAAATTATAGTACCACATAATAAGTAAAAATTAACAGCTAGTTTATTAAGAAATATAGTTATAAAGATAAGAGGGCAGAGGGTTCTGTGATTAGAATTGCTATAAAAATATTTGTATTAGTTATTACTGAACATGTCAAAGCTCTTAATGACTGATCAGATAGAAAGAAAAATCCATATAGTTTTAAAATGTTGGGAGAACCCTACATAGAAATATTATAGCTAATTGTCTAAGCAACAAAATAAAGCTTAAAATAAGTTGAATATTATGTGTAAATAATTTTATATTATATATTTATAGAAATATTTGTTATACTATAAACTGATTTCATAGGTCATTATTTTCTAGGATTAAAACTGTCAAATTTATTTGTTTTCTACAAAGAAAGTAATGAATTCACTACCCAAATTTGGGTACCTGTTATTGAGATTGTTGTTCACATAGAAATACAATTTTATGTCCCAACTGTTATAATGCTCTTGGAAAACAATAAACTTTGCAATGTTAAGAAACTCTATAGTTCATACCTAGAATGCTTGATATAAAATAGTAAAATCTAGAAAAGTCTGGAAAGTTGTAAAACCATAGACCAATTTGTTATATACTGTAGCAGCATAGATGGTTTTACCTACCTTAATAATCCCAATAGCCTTACTTAATAATGATGCATACCATTTGAAAAATTGCTAATAGTATTACATATCCATTATACAAATCAAGGAATGGTACAACAGAGAATAAAGTTAAAATGCTACTTAAATATAAAACAGAATTGAAATAATATTAACAGAGCAAAATACAAACCAACTATAAGATAGAAAAGCCAGGTTCTGTAATTTCATAAAATGCATCGAATTTCATTATTCCATAATACCACGATTTTGTGGGTTGAATATTATAAAGTTAGGTTGGTCAATTTGCAGTCACTATATCAGGAAGTAGGTCAATTTTACTAAAAAAAAACAAATATATAAACAACAACAACAAAAGAGTATATAAACTAAGTGAAATAAGAAGAAAACAAAGCCAGGTTTTCAGGATGCCAAAATTCAAATTTAAGACTGAACTCAAATGGGTAGAAAGGGATAGTATAGTAATTAAGTTTCTTACCTTGCATGTACATGACCCAGTTTTGAGTTCCAATGTTGATAAGGTTCTCCAGTCCCTGGGCACTACTGTACATGGTCTCAAATCTCCCCCATATGCAAAAAATAAAACCCTTACTAGTTTCAATTAGCATTTTAAAAAAGCTTTTATATGCATTTTTGTTTGTTTTCATAAAACAGTGGAGGCGCTTCATTTGGGAACATTAATGGCTGCCCATGGTTACTTCTTTCCAATCTCAGATCACGTCCTCACACTCAAGGATGATGGCACCTTTTACCGGTTTCAAGTAAGTCCAATGAAAGATATTTTAATGGTAAAACAAAATTCTGCATTTTGTTCATTGGTTTTACAGGACATTTGGAAATTTTGATTTATTCTACTTTAGTGTAGTCTAGTTAGAAAACAATATTGAACAATTAATAGAAAACAATAAAGAGATAAAGAACATACTTTTTAAAGATGATTCACAAAAAGTAAATTGTATGATTATTGAGTAACATACGTCTATTGATTGACTTAATGGAATTGTGGAAGGCAGAAGAATAATTCAACTGTAAGTTATGATTATTTAATAATAAAGAAATTGAAAATAACAATTCATTATGTTTGATCTTAGTTGTGATCCCAAACCATCTTCAGTACAAGCAAACTTTCAGTAAATCTATAGGGTAGAATTTAGCTACCTTACATTTTGGGGACCTGAAACCCATTTTCGAATTGGTGGAGAATGGCGTGCATCTGAATGATTTACATATATATATATATATATATATATATATATATATATATATACATGTATATACTCATCTGAAATAGAAAACCTGAAAATTGATAAGAATCATTTGAACTCATTTTTACAGTAGATACAGCTACTACTACTTCAGGAAATAATTTTGTATTTGAATTTTAATCACTGAGCAAAAATTGATTTGGGGGTTTACAATGAGTTATGTGCAGTGTTTTCTAAAGTTCACCCCATTCTATACTATGGTTAATTCATAAATTACAAATGAATTACATTTGACTGTGGAATGGATAGGAAATACATGCTTATAAAATGAAGGCAAGCATTGCTAATATTCAAAATACTTAATTCTTATATGTAATTTTTGAGAATTCTCTCTATTATCTAAATTCTTTGTGTGTGTGTGTGTGTGTGTGTGTGTGTGGTTTTTGGGTCACACCTGGCAGTGCTCAGGGGAACCTCCTGGCTCCATGCTCAGAAATTGCTCCTGGCACGCACGGGGAACCATATGGGATGCCAGATTCGAACTGATGACCTTCTGCATGAAAGGCAAATGCCTTACCTCCATGCTATCTCTCCGGCCCCTGTATTATCTAAATTTTAACATTGTAATATTCTTCTTCCTTTTTCCAAATATTATTAGCTGATTATATATAAATAATTAACTGAATATTATTTTTATACCAAAAACTTAAGGAGAAAAAAAGAATCCTTGCTTTTATTATTTTTCACAATAACAGTGCTGTCATAGCATATACTTTTATTTCTTTAGATCCCTTTTATCCAGAACAAATAATACAGGATTTTTTTTGTATTGAATACTTAGAAGATGAAATCTATTTAGTGATACTTACTTAAATATATACTCATTTTAATTAGTTAAATTAATAAATCCTAAGAGACTTATAAAGAAGTGCTATTGGTGATTAGGAAACAAAATATTTATATATAAACTTTTTATTTGTTTTCTTCCTATTAGAGTTGTACTTTATATAAGCTTATTCTTTTTTAATAATAATAATTTGTATTGTCACCAAAGTGTGAATAACAAATCTTTCACAGTAATATTTATGGTACATAGTGACAATGAATCAGGGCCATTCCCACCACAAGGGTAGTCCTCCCTCAACTCCATGTGTCCCATATCTCCCCTTTCTCCCCTGGTGTGCTAGTGAACATGTTCCCTTCTGTGTACAGCTTGTTGTAGATAGGGTATCTATTCTGTTATTGACTTTAGGTTTGATGTTTAAGCAGATCAGTTTTTAATTCCACTCAATGTTCATATGGCTGTTTGGTCTTGGTACCGTTTATTTTTATTTTCTCCCTCAATTCATGAGGCAGAACAAGTTGATTCAAGTTGTGTGGCTCTGCTGGAAAAAGACAAAGAAAAAAGGAAAACAAAACAAAAACAAACAAACAAACAAAAAATAGCAACTAAAAAAAGAAAAAAGAAAATAATGCACGCAGCCATAAAAAAAAATCACCAAAAAATAACCACAAGAGTGAAAAAAGAAAGTAAAAGGTGGAAGCAAAAAGAGGAAAAGAAAAAAGAAATAAAAGAGTGCCGGTGTGGCAAGGTTTTGTGCTCCCCACCTTTTGTCTTTTTCTTTTCTTTTCTTTTTTTTCTTTTTCTTTTTTTGCATAGGCACAGTAAGTATTGGGAAAGAAAGGGAATTCCCTTGGCCTAAGAGATTCAGGGTTTCTTCACCTTGAAGCATACCATCATGGGAACAAGTACTGGCTCCATACATGCTCATTACCACATCCCAAGGGCTTTTTTTGTGGTGCCAGGAAACTTTCCTCTCAGTTGTGGATGATAAAATCAGGCCACTACCACTACATAAGCTTATTATTCTATAAAAATATTTTATGTAGAAGTATCAGAGCTATAGCACAGTGGTAGGGCACTTGCCTTGATTGCATGTAGTTGACCTGGGTTCAATTTTTAGCATCTCATATGGTTCCTGTGCTTGCAGGGTGCTTCCTGATGGCAGTCATGAATAAACCCTAAATACTTGCTGGGTGTAGTCAGAGAAAAAAATGTTTCATATAGAAAATATGACTAATTTTTTTCATTTGCTGCGTTCTGAGTCAGATGGGGAAAAATAGCATTCCAGGATTAGAATATAAATATTGTAAAGAGCCTTCTTTCCTTCTTTCCTTTTTCTGTTATTAACACATCTATCATTTTAAATTTGACAACTATAATAATAGGGAAAATCTTGTTCAGGTTTCTATTTTTATCTAACAGCAGAAATTTCTTTTTTGTTGTTGTTGTTGTTGTTTTTGTTTTGGGATCACAGTGGTTGTGCTCAAGGGTTACTCTTGGCTCTGCAATCAAGATCACTCCTGGCAGTGCTCAGGGAACCATTTGGGATCAAACCCAGGTCAGGTGCATACAAGACTTATCTGCTGTGCTATCCCTCTGACCCTGAGCAAAAAATTCTTTGCTGCATTTGAGTTTAAATTAAATTCTTTCTTTCATTTGATCAAATTAAATTCTTTAAATTAAATTATTTTTATTGCATTTGAGATTAAATTAAATTTTAAAGAATTTGCTGCATTTGAGATTAAATTAAACATCTTAGAAGAATTTTTGATTTTAAAATCAGAAAGTAATATAAAATATTATGTTTATAATTTCTTCAGGGGTACAATTTTAGCTGCTATTAAGAAATCTCAAGATGTTTAGGATATTTATTTTTATTTTTATGATTTTAATGATAAGTTTTTGTATTTACTATAGATTAACAATTATCTAATTATGCTCTCTTTGCTCTTTGGAAGTGAGCTCTAATATTAATCTCCATGTTCTTTTCCTATTTTTCATCAAATTAGTACATATGTAAAAGATTATGGAGCAATAATTTTAAAGTTTGGAATAAGATTTATCATAGCTAAAATGGCCAACACCGAAGGCCAGAGCGATAATCTGGCATGTAGTTCAACTTCTATATGGCATATTTAATATATGATCTATGGTCCTCTAAGCCCTGACAAGATTGACTCCTAAGCTTCTGACTCCAGAAGCAAGCCCTGAGCATCTTCAGATGTGGCACTAAAACAAAACAAAACAAAACAAGCAAACACAAACAAAAAGGAAGACAACAGTAAAAAATAGACAAACTCATGGATAATACGGTAAAATTAGATTATCAGTTTTGAATAACTTTGGTTTTTTTAAAAAATTAATTAAGGAACTGATATTTACAAAGCTATTGACACTTGAGTCTTAGTCATACAATATTCCCTTCCAACATCCGTGCCAACATCCCTCTTTCAGTGTTTTCATGCTCTCTCTTGTGACCTTCCCAAAGGACACCTTAATAGGCACATTTCAAAGTTTGGTTGTTGCAAATTAGATCTTATGTATGCGTGTGCTTCTAGTGTTGTTGAGTCTATACTATGTATGCTACATATCACTCTTCCACATCATTGGTATACCCAAGGCCCTTGAGTTCTCTGATTAGTTTTCTTCCTCATCTTATTTCTTCTTCCATAATTTCTTTTATCATTTTCCTTTCTCTGTTCTGGGATCAAAGGCTCAGAAAGATAGAAGAAAAACTTCAAATATAATGAAATTTTAGATATTTGATAGTCTTTTACAAATAGCCAAAATATTTTTCTTGGGGCCAGGCGGTGGCGCTAGAGGTAAGGTGCCTGCCTTGCCTGAGCTAGCCTTGGACTGACCATGGTTCGATCCCCTGGCATCCCATATGGTCCCCCATGCCAGGAGCAACTTCTGAGCGCATAGCCAGGAGTAACCCCTGAGCGTTACCGGGTGTGGCCCAAAAACCAAAAAAAAAAAAAGTTTTTTTCCTTAGGAAAAATTGTGTATTAGTTGAATAATCTAATGCTCACATAATATCACTGGATAAAATGCACTATCACAAGACAAAAATGATCCATTACTTTACAGCTATATGACAAAGTAAGTATTTTATATGTTCAGAATGTAACTGTGAACATTTCTTATGATTATTGAAGGAAAATAAGGATCTGTATAACCATTCTAACTAGAAAAGCTAATTTTAAAGTTTTATATATATGTATAACAAATTGTACACTGAAATTATTTACTGAAATAAAATATCCCAAATGGAATAAAACACTCTAATAAGTATTTCAAAAACTAGTATCAGAATGAAAGCAAAATTTTAGGTACTTGGCTTAATTATTGTTCTCCTAGAATATTAAACCATTTTTTTTTTAATTTTTTTTTTATTTAAACACCTTGATTACATACATGATTGTGTTTGGGTTTCAGTCATAAAAGGAACACCACCCATCACCAGTGCAACATTCCCATCACCCAAGTCCCAAATCACCCTCCTCCCCACCCAACCCCCGCCTGTACCCTAAACAGGCTCTACATTTCCCTCATACATTCTCAATATTAGGACAGTTCAAAATGTAGTTATTTCTCTAACTAAACTCATCACTCTTTGTGGTGAGCTTCCTGAGGTGAGCTGGAACTTCCAGCTCTTTTCTCTTTTGTGTCTGAAAATTATTATTACAAGGGTGTCTTTCATTTTTCTTAAAACCCATAGATGAGTGAGACCATTCTGCGTTTTTCTCTCTCTCTCTGACTTATTTCACTCAGCATAATAGATTCCATGTACATCCATGTATAGGAAAATTTCATGACTTCATCTCTCCTGACAGCTGCATAATATTCCATTGTGTATATGTACCACAGTTTCTTTAGCCATTCGTCTGTTGAAGGGCATCTTGGTTGTTTCCAGAGTCTTGCTATGGTAAATAGAGCTGCAATGAATATAGGTGTAAGGAAGGGGTTTTTGTATTGTATTTTTGTGTTCCTAGGGTATATTCCTAGGAGTGGTATAGCTGGATCGTATGGGAGCTCGATTTCCAGTTTTTGGAGGAATCTCCATATCGCTTTCCATAAAGGTTGAACTAGACAGCATTCCCACCAGCAGTGGATAAGAGTTCCTTTCTCTCCACATCCCCGCCAACACTGTTTATTCTCATTCTTTGTGATGTGTGCCATTCTCTGGGGTGTGAGGTGGTATCTCATCGTTGTTTTGATTTGCATCTCCCTGATGATTAGTGATGTGGAACATTTTTTCATGTGTCTTTTGGCCATGCGTATTTCTTCTTTGTCAAAGTGTCTGTTCATTTCTTCTCCCCATTTTTTGATGGGGTTAGATGTTTTTTTCTTGTAAAGTTCTGTCAGTGCCTTGTATATTTTGGAGATTAGCCCCTTATCTGATGGGTATTGGGTGAATAGTTTCTCCCACTCAGTGGGTGGCTCTTGTATCCTGGGCACTATTTCCTTTGAGGTGCAGAAGCTTCTCAGCTTAATATATTCCCATCTGTTAATCTCTGCTTTCACTTGCTTGGAGAGTGCAGTTTCCTCCTTGAAGATGCCTGTAATGTCCTGTAGTGTTTTGCCTATGTGCTGTTCTATATATCTTATGGTTTTGGGGCTGATATCGAGGTCTTTAATCCATTTGGATTTTACCTTTGTACATGATGTTAGCTGGGGGTCTAAGTTTAATTTTTTGCAAGTGGCTATCCAATTGTGCCAACACCACTTGTTGAAGAGGCTTTCCCTGCTCCATTTAGGATTTCCTGCTCCTTTATCAAAAATTAGATGGTTGTATCTCTGGGGAACATTTTCTGAGTATTCAAGCCTATTCCACTGATCTGAGGACCTATCCTTATTCCAATACCATGCTGTTTTGATAACTGTTGCTTTGTAGTACAGTTTAAAGTTGGGAAAAGTAATTCCTCCCATATTCTTTTTCCCAATGATTGCTTTAGCTATTCGAGGGTGTTTATTGTTCCAAATGAATTTCAAAAGTGTCTGATCCACTTCTTTGAAGAATGTCATGGGTATCTTTAGAGGGATGGCATTAAATCTGTATAATGCCTTGGGGAGTATTGACATTTTGATGATGTTAATCCTGCCAATCCATGAGCAGGGTATGTGTTTCCATTTCCGTGTGTCCTCTCTTATTTCTTGGAGCAGAGTTTTATAGTTTTCTTTGTATAGGTCCTTCACATATTTAGTCAAGTTGATTCCAAGATATTTGAGTTTGTGTGGTACTATTGTGAATGGGGTTGTTTTCTTAATGTCCATTTCTTCTTTATTACTGTTGGTGTATAGAAAGGCCATTGATTTTTGTGTGTTAATTTTGTAGCCTGCCACCTTGCTATATGAGTCTATTGTTTCTAGAAGCTTTTTGATAGAGTCTTTAGGGTTTTCTAAGTAGAGTATCATATCATCTGCAAACAGTGAGAGCTTGACTTCTTCCTTTCCTATCTGGATTCCCTTGATATCCTTTTCTTGCCTAATCGCTATAGCAAGTACTTCCAGTGCTATGTTGAATAGGAGTGGTGAGAGAGGACAGCCTTGTCTTGTGCCAGAATTTAGAGGGAAGGCTTTCAGTTTTTCTCCATTGAGGATAATATTTGCCACTGGCTTGTGGTAGATGGCCTTCACTATATTGAGAAAGGTTCCCTCCATTCCCATCTTGCTGAGAGTTTTGATCAAGAATGGGTGTTGGACCTTATCAAATGCTTTCTCTGCATCTATTGATATGATCATGTGGTTTTTATTTTTCTTGTTATTGATGTTGTGTATTATGTTGATAGATTTACGGATGTTAAACCAGCCTTGCATTCCTGGGATGAAACCTACTTGATCGTAGTGGATGATCTTCTTAATGAGGCATTGAATCCTATTTGCCAGGATTTTGTTGAGGATCTTTGCATCTGCATTCATCAGTGATATTGGTCTGTAATTTTCTTTTTTGGTAGCGTCTCTGTCTGGTTTAGGTATCAAGGTGATGTTGGCTTCATAAAAGCTATTTGGAAGTGTTTCTGTTTGTTCAATTTCATGAAAGAGTCTTGCCAAGATTGGCAGTAGATATTAAACCATTTTTATTTATAAGATGTTCAATTCTCAAATATTCTTCTTTCCAAATAGTGAAATGGGAGTCAGTTTCTGTTTATGACTGAAACCCAACTACAAGCATGCTTGTAATCATGGTTCTTACAGATTTTATATATAAATAAATAAAATGAAAAGGAAAATAAATAAAATTTATTAGAAAGAAGAAAAGATGCCTTACAAAGACTGGATATGTCCTTAGCATTTTCATTTTTATTGTCTCAGAATTTCTGTCATCACTATTAATAATATTCTTTTTATAAATATAAACTTTTTATTTAAGCACTATGATTATAAACATGATTGTAGTCGGGTTTCAGTCATAAACAGAACACACCCTTCACCAGTGCAACATTCCCACCACTAATGCCCCCCTCCCTCCTTCCCATACCCTGCCTGAATTCAAGACAGGCATTTTACTCCAGATATATATTTTTTTAAGTTTAGTAAGCTGTTTTTGTTTCTTTCTTTATTAAAGGATAAGTGTTAAAAAAAAATACCCTTGTAACGGTGTGAGAGTGGCAATAGCCACTGTTTGTGTAGCCCCAGCAAAATATGGGGAAAACAGAAGAAAAGCCTTGGCCTAATTACAAAGAGGCCTCAGCCCTGAAGTTTTCTGGCATAAGACCGACTCTGTGCTCCAGGCATACTAGGCTACCCAACCCCTGAGTGGTCCTGGCGAAACTTTTTCGCACATTAGCTGTTGCTGGTGCCAGGTTCCTGTAGATTCTGGTTTCTGTGCATTTCGTTCATCGAATCATGTTGATGTGGAGCGTCCTCTAGTTTCACTTCACCATTAGATGACGAAACACCTGCCCTAACAGCAGGTTGTTGCTGTTGATAAGTCATCTGGGTGTTAAGAGAGAACTGTTTGGAGTAACTCAATGCCAGAGCAGTGGTAGGGTCTTCCCTGGTAATAGTCTTTGTTTTAATGTAGCAATTTTTCAAGAAAAAGTAGAGATAAACAGTATCCTCTAGGAAATGAACAGTTTGGAAAGTCTGTTCTCAAGGGTCAAATAGATTTTACATAATTTTCCTTCTGTCCTCCTTAACCCCCACATTTGGAAGGTATAGTATAGGTAATTAAATACAATACCAAATGTGCTTATTTCATACAAATTATTAATGATTAACTTATAAAAGATAATTAACTATACAATCATTTTTGTCTACAATTAGTTCTATTGAGTTATAGTGTCATCATTATCCAAAGAAACAGTATGATAAGATAAACATCATCGAGTGTTTATTCATATTGCAGAGTCAAATATGTTAAACTAACAAGGATATATAAATTATCTCATAACTGTGAAATGTTAATTGTATACCGCAATATAGGCAATGTCATATCCTTCTTTTAGTTTTTGTGGATTAACACATTTTGTTTGAGTAATGCAATCAGGTATTTAAATTTATGTTAAATAAATATTATGTTATTTTTTAAATAACATATATTAAATGGGATGTGCAATATGTTAAATGCCTGCTAGTGTTGAATGTATGTGGAAGCTGAAAAATCACTTAAAATGATAAATGTAGAATAAAAAGTTTACATTGGCTGAGTAAATTTTTGTATTGCTTAAACACTATTATAATATGTATGACACAAGCTTTCTAAATAATTATTAAATATATATGTAATTAATAAACTAGAAACTTAAATGTTATATATCTAATCAAGTTCAACTTCTTTTTATTCCACAGACACCCTATTTTTGGCCATCGAATTGTTGGGAGCCAGAAAACACAGATTATGGTCAGTGCTATGCCTCTTGCTTTATTAATGATAATCAATTATTTGGAAAATACCTTTTTACATTTCATAGTTTTGTCAGTGAACACGAATATATTAATTCTATGTAAAGGAGCAATAGTTCTAAAATTAAACTTATGAATGATGATCTTTTTTGGAATAGTACCTAAATCTATAACAGCTTTTTTCATAGTGACTGTTAAATAAATATTCTTCTTCTAGTAGGTTAAAGAGTTGTAAATAAGATTTTAAAACAATATTGATTCATGGAGCTTTGTCTATGACAAAAATGGGGGTTATCTTTTCCACTGCTATATTACTTGTTCTAATCTAAGTAACTTGCCTTCAACAATTTTATTTTTTGTATTTTACATGAATAATTCTATAAGTTTATAAAAACGAATGTGTTCAACAAGGCAAGGTCAAGTGCAAACCAAAGAAAAGTTACAAAAGAAATTTAATAGACATCAAATTCAGTAAATTTAACAAAATGAATTTAGCAAGCAAAATTTTAGTTAAACACTTCAAGGACATGTCCCAGATAAATATCTTATTAGCTATTTCAGAAACCTTTACTTTTTTTTTTAAGATTTCATGATTTATAAAGTTCACTTCCACAAATATGTGTTAGTGGTTTTTCTCTCAAAATACTATTATTATGGATATTGGAATGTCAAAGGTTAATGGCTTCACATTTGGGTATAACATTACAGATGGTTGGAAAAAGAGAATTATACAGAATGTGCCAGAAAAAAAACAGTGCTATGCGCAAATATTTTGCTCCAACCTATCAATAACCAGTATCAATTTTGACCCGCAGCCTATCAATAATCAGTATTATAACTAGACTCTGTTATGATAGCTAAATATTTTTACAATTATCAGTATATTAAACTGGCAAAACAAAAAACAGACTAATTACTAAAAAAAAATCTGGATGTTACACAGCACATTTGGGTAACACAGAAAAGTCACAGGCGGAATGGAGCAATAGTACAGTGTATAAGGTGAATGCCTCATACACACTTGACTTAGATTCTATCCCAGGCATCCCACATGGTTTCCTAAAGAACCACCAGAAGTAACTCCTGAGCATCACCAGAAGTGACCCAAAAACTAAAAAAACAAAGTTATAGGTGAATTACCAGGATTGTTCTGAGTTTTAGAGAAGGCTTTAAGGTGGAGGTCCAGGGATTCTCAGGTTTACTCTATTGATAAATATAAAGGTGAGAATTTAGATACAATAAGAAAATAAGATTCAAAAGACAGCTATTTTAATCTATACGAAGGCTGGTTAAGGTGGAGTGGAAGCTACAGAGCCAGGCCTTTTATCTAGTCCTGAATATGGTGATGTTAATTTGAGAAAGCCATCTTTGAAGATGCCATAGAAATTAAGGTAGGCAGAAGGATTACCAAACAGGATTTTCGTAATTTCAATTTAAAAATAACATGTTCAAATATTTTTTATGACTTGAATATTCTACATGGTGTTTTATCTCTGTGAACTCAAGAGTGTTTTGAAAAATTTTTTAAGTCACTTTCAATTAGAGCCTAAATATTGATGGTATTGTTTTGTTATCTACTAATTTTTTTGGCTACTGGATCTGTCAACAAAAGATATGTTTTGATGACTCCAATTTTAATCATTAATATTCTATTACTCCTTAAACTATCAGTTTTTGATGTGCTCTTTATAGAATAAGCATTATGTATTTTTGCTTTCATGAAGAATTTACCTACTTAGGTAATACTATTCCATCTCACTTATGTAATATTCTTATTTATTCCCAGTTAAGTTTTCCCTATAGTTTTATTGAAGTCTACTTTGTGAGCATTAAATTTAATGCTCCAGTGTTTTTCTTTCTTCAACTTAATATGATTCATTTTTCATCTCTCCTTTATTTGTAATCTGTGTACTTATATTTAAAGTGGGTTTCTTGCAGACAACATTTAATCAGCACTATTTTTATCCACTCTGACATATTCTTTTGAAATTATCCCTAAGAAATTAAGAACGGAGCTCTGTGTATGTGTGTATGTTTGTATGTTTGTGTCCAGGGATCAAATCTATGACCTCATATATGAAATGTAAGGTCTTAACCACTTAGCCATATCCAGGCTAAGAATTCAACTTTAGAAACCAGAAAATTTGCCTGACTAGTGATGGCTATAAAGATTAATAATGCCCCACTAACTTTGACCTAAAGAATCAAAAGAAAAAATCTTGATCAGAAATCTTTAATTACAGTTAATTTGACACCTATCTCAGAGGAATGTATCTCTTGACACCTATCTCATGAGACAATGTATTGACCACCTTGGAGTTCATTGATCTGTAGCAATTTACCCTTCCTAAATATGTTTATTGTTTTTTTGTAAAAGCAGTTTCTTTTTTTTTTAAGTCTTTATTTTTTTAGTTTTTGGGTTACACCTGGCAGTGCTCAGGGGTTACTCCTGGATCTATGCTCAGAAATAGCTCCTGGCAGGCTCAGGGGATCATATGGGATACCAGGATTCGAATCACCATCTAAAACAAATGCTTTACTGCTGTGCTATCTCTCCAGCCCCTAAAAGCAGTTTCTTTAACTATGCAAGCAAAATGGTTATGTTAAGGACATGAGTCAGTCTCTTTTTTTAGCCTGACAACTTTTGATTTTGTTAATAATGTTTTTTCTTAGTCATCAGATGTCTCCTGATTGATTCTCCACACTGGTGAAACCAGACCTTCCTGGTTACATTTTATCAGCATATTTAGGCCATTCAAGTTTAAAATGATTATTAATAAAATGATGTTTATTTCTATTCACTTATTATTAATGATTATTAATAAAATGATGTTTATTTATATTCACTTATTCTTTTCTCTACTTCTTTATTTTCATTGTTTGCTTCCACGGATTTTACTGTTTCCTCTAGTTTAAATGAATCATTTTGTATTATTCCATTTTTCTCTCCTTAGCATATTGGTTATACTTCTAAAATCTTCTACAATTGACCTAGATTTTTAAAGATACATTGCAACTAATATAAAAACACTTTTAAATAACATTGTAAAAATTTAACTAGTGACACAAGTACCTGCTAACAGAATATTGATAAAATTTTCCTCCTATCTCTCAGAATAATTAGATCATTTTTTCATTCAACCAAAAGCTATTACCAAACTGCACATTGTTGAGAGTACTATGTTAGACAAATATCCTTTGATTAATGTACTCTGATAAATGTTCTCTGATTAATTAAAATCATTAAAAATAAAATGTTTAGGGCCAGAGTGATAGCACAGCAGTAAGGCATATGACTTGCACACAACCAACCCAGGACTGACCCTGGTACAATTCCTGGCATCCCATTTGGTTCCCCAAGCCTGCCAGGAGTTATTCCTGAGTGCAGAGCCAGGAGTAACCCCTGAGCACAGCAGGCATGACCCAAAAAAACAAAACAAAAATGTTTATTTGGCTTTCATATATTCCCTTCTCTAAGGCTCACTTTTTAAATAATATATGACATTTAATTCTTATTTTTTTAAATATTTAAAAATTTTTATAATGCAGGTATACTAACAACATATTTCTTAGTTTTTATTTATGGTTTGTTGTTGTTATTGTTCTTGAGGAAGAGTCTCTCAAGCTGTACTCAGTAGGCCCTGAAACCATTCTTAGTGACACTTAGTTAAGAGACACAGCAGTTCAGTGTTAGGACCTGAGGATTCTTGGTATTGCTTGAGCCCATCTATGTCAAAAGACACTACCACCAGGGCCAACTGAGCTGTGCTCAAGAGCTATCACCATACCCTGCAATGTGTGAGCATCTTAAGCATTATACTTATCAATCTTTAGGAGGTATGTGGTGCTAGGGATTAAAATAAGATTACGCATAAAAAAGTCATGTTCTCTCACTCTCTATTCTATTCTGACCTTATGTTAATCTTTGTCATATAATTTGTTAGGATACTAAATTCCAAGTCACTGGTGTTATAAAAGAATGTATTTTATAAACTATCTGGTTTCAGGTGTCAAGTTCAACATAATTCATATATTTTATCTAAAACTGTATGCAAGATGTCTTTCCTAACATTCTAACATTTTTGTATAGTTTTTGTTTTTGATTATTTGGAGTTACAAGTCTAGATGCCCATATTTTGCTATATGTCATGTTTTTATAATTTATGTGCACTTTGAAATTAGTTTGTGTCTGCATTCATTTTCTTAGGAAGTCACTAAAAAATTTTACACACTGTGACTAAAACAACACAAATAATTTCCACACATTCTCTCACTCATACAATGTTCAACAGTGCACATTTCCTGCCACCAATGTCCCTAGTTGTCAGTTAGATTTCCACCCTTCTCCCCACTTCTATGGCAGACACCCTCATTTTCTCTTTCTCTCTCTCTCTCTCTCTCTCTTTCTATATGTGTCTTCCCCTTTCACTTTCTTTATAGTGAGAAATAGAGAACCACCTCTATTTCTCCTCTCTGTTCCCTTTTTCACTTCTGAATACCATGGTTTATAATATTGTTACTATTGGGGCATCATATATATTAATTTACCACCTTTCAGCACCCAGATCTTGTACAGAGTATTTATTATTCCCAACTCTTATTTCATTGTGGTCCCTCTCTGCCCTAACTATACTCCTCTGCTCTTACTGGCAAATTTTCTACTATGGAATAGTTCTCCTGGCACTCATATTTATTGTCGTTGGGTATTATTACCATACTATTTAGGTTCTATTGCAATTTCTAAGGACTTTTGATAAGCTATATCTAGTCTTTTAATAATTCCATCAAAAGGGCTCAGAGAGAGCATAACAATGGTTCCTTGCATGTGGCTGACCTGGGAGGGACCTGGTTCAATTCCTGGCATCCTATATGGTCCCCAAATCTGCCAGATTTCTGAGTGCAGAGCCAGGAGTAACCCCTGAGCACAGCCAGGTGTGGTCCCTAAACCAATCAGTTAATAAATAAAAAATAAAGTTTTAAAAAATAATTCCATCAAAGGCAATCAATCCACAGTATAGTTATAACATTTTTATTTATTGTGTTTTCTTTTCATCTGTACAGATTGCCATTTATATACTTGCAATACTTAATTATTGCATGTTTTCCACCATTCCTATTAAGATCTTTAGATTTAAATAATAGATTTAATAAAAATCACGTCTGTGCTTCCTTAGATTCTCATATTTAACCTGTTTCTTCAAAATATTTTCTCATTGTCAGATTACATTTAAAATGGTTGTTAAAAGAACATAATGTACTTAATGAATATAAGAAAATAAATCTATAAATATAAAGGTTAGTCTTTGTATTTATATGGCAAGAGATTAGTTTGCCAATAAGTGCTGTAATTATAGAATTTATTTATTGTTAGTGTTGCTACTTTTGAGAATATATTTTTCCTTTACTTAAACTCCACAATTACAAAGTTGTTCACTAACTGAGTTTCAGTCTTACAATGTACAACACCATTCACCTATGAATATTTCAGACAACCAATGTCCACAGTTTCCATGCCACACGCCTCCCTGTCTACCTCTGGGCTAGCATTTTACTCCTATCTCTCTTACTTTCTCTTCTCACTAGCTTGTCCTGCAGATAGCGAGAGCAGGGGCTTCCGCGATTCAGCTGAAAGATAAGAAAGAAGAGTCGACCTGCAAAATGACCACAGAGTTAAGCTATCTTTTAAGGCAGAGGTTACACAACATGGCTCTGTAAGGATCACATGTTAGGATTACATATGCCATAATGTTTACATTTTTCCATTCCTTATAAGGCCATCGTGCACTCACTACATGGCTACTTCCTGGAATGTTCTGCTCTTTACCAAATAAGGGCTGGAACAGGGAGAGCTATACTTTGCATTAAGAGCTATGTCCTTCTGGCCATTTGACATATGAACCCCTCTCTTAGGGCATCTCCATATGTTCCCAGCTAGCCAGGCAGTTCCCAACACTCTCTGTTACAATTTTTTTTCCTTTTAGATGCTGTAGTTTGCACTATTATTAAAGGGTACAGTGCATATCACTCTATCTCCATTCAACACCCAGTTATTGTGCAGAGTGATTCATACCAGGTATCAAGTCACAGTAACAGTACTTCCTTCTCTACCCTAAATACAATATTTCACTATTTGTGGCAAGCTTCTTACATACTGATCCACCTTACCCTCACCTCTACTGTCTCTAGATATTATTACCATACTATATTTTATATTCTTATATCTCACTAATGAGTGAGATAATTCTATGTTTATCCCTCTCCTCTGACTCATTTCTCTTAGCATATTCACCATGAATAATTAATTTTCATGACTTCATTTTTCCTAACAGCTGCATAGTATTCCATTGTGTATATGTATCACAATTTCTTGAGCCATTAAGTTGTTCTCAGGCATTAGATTGCTTACAAATTATGGCCATGGTAAATAATCCTAATAGGATGCTTGGTATAATTACTATGTTTGTAAATTTTTGTAAGTTAGGATTGCATTAAAAATGTGATCAATCCTAGACAATATTACATGTGCATTTGAGTAGAATGTATATTCAGCTTTTTGAGAATGAAAGGCTCTGTAAAGAACCATTAGTCCTAGCTCTTCTAAATTATCATATAGTGTTTGTACTCCTTGCTAATAATGTTCTGCCTCATCAATCTCCCAGTGGTGTGAGTGGCATGCTGAAATCTCCCAATAGTATAATAGTACTGTCTATATGTTTATCTAGGTTTGTGAGCAAAAGCTTTACATACTCTGCTGACTCTAAATTTGTGCATATATGTTGATTCTAGTTAGTACCTCTTGGTCTATTATTCTGATCAGTAAGTAATGTCTATCCTTGTCTCTAAGTTGGTTTTTTGTTTTGTTTTGTTTCATTTTTTGAGAGGGGCACACCCAGTGGTTACTCCTGGCTCTGCACTCAGAAATAGCTCCTGGCTCATGGGTTCATATGGGATGCTGGGGATCAAAACACATCCATCCTGGGTCAGCCACATGCACTGTACTACCACTAGTACTAGTACAGTACCAGTACTGTGCTACCACTCCAGCCCCTTTAAGTATATTCTTGAGGTTGAATGCTATTTGGTCTGAGAAAAATATGGCTGTCCCAGCTTCTTTTTTTTTAATTTGTTACAATAGCTTGTATAATTAATTTTCGTTCTTTTACTCTGAGCCTGTGTCTATCCTGAAATAAGTGTGTTTCCTGTAAGCATCAAAGGGTTGTGTTATGTATTTTATCCAACCTGGTAATCTATGCCTTTTGATGGGAAATTTTAGTCCATTAACATATAAAGAAACTATTTACAGACAGTTCTTTTATGTCATTATATTGTGTAGGATTGGTGCTGTAATAATCAGGCATTTGCTTTATATAATTGATCTTTGAACACTTAGAGTCAGTTTAGTTAGTGTAAATGTTACAGGATTTTTTTCTTTTCTGTCTGAGAAGGGATGCGATGGGAGAATGGATGGGCTAGAGAATATCACTCCATTCATATAATAAGAGGTGTGCTTGTTAATTGACTCCAGGTCGAAAATTATGTTCATTCTACTCTTTGCTTGTTTTGATTGTTTCAAATGGAAGATTTGGTTTATTCTTAAATTCTTTCCTTTTAAGTTTTTTCTTCTCCCTTACTTAAAGTGTCAATTTCTTTCTTTTTTTATTGTTTCATTTGAATTTTTATATTTTTTGTTGTTGTTCTGTTAGGGTCTATTTTGTTTGGCAGTTTTTTTGCCTCTTTGTTTCTTTCCAGGGAGCAGGAAATTTTTCTGTTATTATCTCCCACACTTTTTCTCTTTCCCTTTTCCCTCCCCTTTTGGTATTCCTATAATTTGGAAATTATTTCTCTTGCCTTTGTTCTTTAAATACATTACATCTTTATCAATGCTGTCTTGTTATTTGCCTTCAAGTGGTCTATATGGTTCTCCACCTGTGTAATTCTGCTACTGTGGCTAAGTTATTCTTTAGTTCCTTCATTTCCACTTTTATAGACTCTCTCATCTACTGAAAGAGTTTTTCTTTGAGTTGGTTGAATTGTTCATCTATAGATTGATAATTTTATAGGCTAGCATGTCCTTGATTTATGTTTCTAAAACTTCAAGTGTTGATTTTATGTCCTCGTCTACAAGGCTCAGACATTTCAGTGGGCTTAGAAATTTGCCTATGTTTCTCTCCATGTCTACAATTGCCATTGTCCTCCACAGTTTCCAATTGTTTTTTATGTTTTTAGTGGGTTGGGTTGAAAAAGTTCCAGGCTCCCTATTATTTAAGAAACGGATATACATATAATATATTTTTTATAAAAGGTGGCTTGAAGTGTATCTGCCTTGTAGGTTATTTTTCTTATCAAGTGATTTATACAAGTATGATAAGAAATTGCTATATAATTATTTGTTATGGCCTACTGAGTGTTGAGGTTGTATATTTTCTAAGATTATATTATGGGACCATCTTCCTGGAAATATTTTCTATAAATTAAAATGTCTTCATGTGGATTGCATTACACTCTACATGATTTGTTAAGAGGCCGACAGACAGGTAGAACTCAAGACAGGCTGCAGGCTGGGAGGAACCCTTGAGGTGAAGATATTGGCAGTGATACTGGCAGCTGAGGAAGTCTTGTATGTATCAGGGACCAGGAAGTCTGTTTTTTGATATTATGCAAGCTACGGGAACACACTAAAAAAAAAAAGCTGGGACAGCCATACTTATGTCATATCAAATTGCATTCAACTTCAAGAAACAACTTAGAGATAAAGATGGACACCAATTGATCAGGGTAATAACAGACAAGGAAGTACTAATACTGATCAACATATATGTACCAATGTAGTCAGCAAAATATGTAAGGCTTTTACTCACAAACCTAAAGAAACATATGAATGGCAATGTAATATAGTTGAAGATTCCAACATGCCACTCTCCATTAGATAGGTTCACTAATCAGAACATTAGAAAGGTGCATAAATGAAAATATACAAGATCTTGGACAAATCCATCTCTACAGGGCCTTTCATCTTCAAAAAGCTGTACATAGATTCTTCTCACATGCACATGGAATATTGTCAAGGATAAATCACATTTTAAGAGACAAGTCTAAGTTAAAAAATTTACTAACATAAGAATTATACCAAGCACCCTATATGTCTTTAATTTTTCTTAAAACCCATAGTTGAGTGACATTATTCTGTATCTATCTCTCTCCCTCTGACTTATTTCACTCAGCATAATAGATTCCGTGTACATACATGTACAGGAAAATTTTATTACTTCATCTTTCCTGACACCTGCATAATATTCTATTGTGTATATGTACCACAATTTCTTTAGCCATTCATCTGTTGAAGAGCATCTTGGTTGGTTTCAGAGTCTGCCTATTGTAAATAGCACTGCACTGAATATAGTATGAGGAAGGGATTTTTGTATTTGGACCTTATTAAATGCTCTCTCTGCATCTATTGATATGATCACATAATTTTTCTTTTTCTTTTTTTAAATATGTTTATTATGTTGATTGGTTTATGTATGTTATACAATCCTTTCACTTTAAGATAAAACCTACTTGGTTTTATCTTTCTGAAGATGTATTGGGTTCTATTTGTCAGAATTTTGTTGAAGATTTTTACATTTGTGTTCATCAGGGATATTGGTCTGTAATTTTCTTTTTTGGCGGCATCTCTGTTTGGATTTGGTATCAAGGTGATCTTAGCTTCATAAAAACTATTTGGAAGTGTTCCTGTTTCTTCAATTTTATGAAAGAACTTGATAAGTATTGGTAGTAGTTCTTCTTGAAAGGTTTGAAAGAATTCATTAGTGAACCCGTTAGGGCTTGGGCTTTATGAGGGGAGAAGACTTTTGATTACCATTTAATTTCCTCAATAGTGATGGAGCTGTTTTTTTGTTTGTTTGTTTGTTTGTTTGTTTGTTTTTTACTTTTAATTCTGAGAACAATGATGCAAAGGAAGAGGACAAGGTAAAGTTACTGTGGAAGGACAATCACCAATAAACAGAGTTCTCAGAAGAAATTCTGTTGCTGGCACCTTAATTTTTAACATACAGTCAAGGAACATTAAGAAGAAATAAAACAGAATCCATGTACAATTACTTTGTCCCTCAAGTCTCCAGATGTACATTATAACATCTTCTTAGTGGTAAACAAAGCAATGTAAAACCATGATATTTGTGTAACACCTTAAACACTGAAGGCATAGTACTTTTTACATTTCCATGCATATGCATATTAGTTTATGTTAACCTCAAAAGTTTAAGTAGGTTTTTTTAGTTAAGGTTTAGAGTCAAAGGAGCAATGTAAAAATGGTGTTAGAGTGGCAATTATTGTTTGCATAGGCCCACCAAAATATGGGTGGCATGGAAAGGAAAAGCCTTGGCCTAAATACAAGGAGACCCTACCCCTGAAGTCTCCTGGCATAAGACAAACTCTAGGCTCCGGCAAAATAGTTTGTCTAATCCAAGTCCTTGTCTGTAGTGCCAATACATTTTTATTTTTCAAACAGTCTCTGTTGTTGGGAAAAGATCCTGGAATCTGCAAATCCTACATTAAAGTCAGGCTGGTGTCGAGCGTCCTCTAGTTTCACCTCACAATTAAAAGGCCATGCAGAGAGCCCTGTTCAGTTAAGGGAGTCTCTTTTGAGTAGGTCAATGTCAGAGCAGTGGTAGGGTTTTCCCTGGTAGATGATTGCTTCCAGGTGATGTTATAGACAACCTTGGATGTTTTGTAGGTGGCTTCCCTAGTTCAGGGGTGAATGGAGAATGCCCATTCTTCTGAGGCCTGCGCCAGGTCACTATGTCAATGTTCAGGGTGTAAGGTCCAATTGCACTACAAGTTTTGTGTGTTCCCATCTCTATTAGATAAGAACTTATTTGTATGAATAGAATTTCACTATTTTAATGTGCTTATGCAAACAAGAAATAATGCCACGTGGCATTATTGGTACATATGGGGGCTGCAAGAACAGGTCCAACAATCCCCGTGACTTGTTTCATACAGAAGAGATAAACTGAGGGAAGCTTTCACCAAATTTCTTACTGATCAGTTCACAAAAAGAAGAAAAGATAAAAAAAAATAGGGGAAATTGTCACTATATAAGAGAATATTTAGTAAGAGATATAGCTGTCAAAGAAAATAGATATAAAATATTCAAAGGGCATACTTGTCTGTTTTATGCTTTTGAAATAGTTGGGTGGGTGGTAAATCCAGTGCACCACATTGGTCTATGATTTTGGATGGTGCAGTACTGAAGTTAAAAAGGGTAAATGTGGGGGTAATGATGGTTCAGGGTGAGAGAGTTAAAGAGTAAAAATGAGTTTTGTAGGGGTGTGATAAAGAGCAGAATACAAAATGGACATTCTGCATACACAAAAACATATCTTAAGGGTATGGAATACTCTTAAAATATATATTGTGTGCGGGAGTTAATACCCCTGCGCAGTTTGGAACAGGTAGACTGGTATAAAATTACCAGTGACTGCCTTAGTACAGCCGAGCAACTATCAGCCACCCCCAGTTAAGCTCCTCCAAGTGTAAAAAAAAGCCTTTGGCACAATGGAGGTCTGCTGAAACTCCGGCTCCCAGGAAGGAAGTAGATCCTTCCTGAGCCGGAAGGCCGGAAGTTCAAAGCCCGCACCCTAAGCCTCCCTCTGGAGCTGGCTTGGGACGGGGGAAAGCCTAGGATACCCCTAAGTTCCTCCAAGGAACCCACCTTGCTGACTTGCCCAGGCATGTGACCCAGGGGAAGCCCTGGAGCTCTGGAGGAAGAGGTAGAGGGGTGCTGGGGTGACCCTAGTCCTGCACCCTGACCCTAGGCCTGGTTAAAAAGGCCTTTGGCACAACAGAGGTTTGCTGAAACCCATGCTGGCAGAGACTCCCGGCTCCCAGGAATGAAGGAGAGTCTTCCCGAGCCGGAAGGCAGGAAGTTCAAAGCCCACACCCTAAGCCTCCCTCTGGAGCTGGCTTGGGATTGGGGAAAGCCTAGGGGATCCCATAAGCTCCTCCAAAAGACCCACCTTGCTGGCTTGCCCAAGGATGTGGCCCAGGGGAAGCCCTGGAGCTGATGGAGCTGTTTTGATATGCTATATCATCCTTATTTAACCGTAGAATGTTATGAGTCCAAGATTGTATCCATTTCTTCCAGGTCTCATGTTTTGTGGCATAGGGTTTCTCAAAGTAGTCTCTGATTACCCTTTGAATCCCTGAAATATCTGAAGTGATCTCCCCCATTTTATTACTAAACCCGGTTTGTCAAGTTCCTCTCTCTCCCTTTGTGAGTTTTGCCAGGGGGTTATCAATCCTGTTTATTTTTTCAAAGAACAACTTTTGCTTTTGTTGATCTTTCGGTTTGTCTTTTGTCTTTCTACTTTATTGATTTTTGCTTTAAGTGTTGTTATTTCCTTCTGACTACCTATTTTTGGGTCTTTTTGTTGATCGTTTTCTAATTTTATAAGTTGTGTCATTAAGCTATCCATGTAGGCCACTTCTTCCTTCCTGATTTGTGCTTGCAAAACTATAAATATTTCTCTTAGTGCCACATTAGTGTGTCCCAAAAATTCTGATATTTTGTGTCCTTATGTCATTTGACTATATTGAGATTTCTTCCTATTCCCACCTTGTTGAGAGTTTTTTTTTTTTTTTTTTTTTTTGGTTTTTGGGCCACACCCGGTAACGCTCAGGGGTTACTCCTGGCTATGCGCTCAGAAGTCGCTCCTGGCTTGGGGGACCATATGGGACGCCGGGGGATCGAACCGCGGTCCGTCTCCTAGGCTAGCGCAGGCAAGGCAGGCACCTTACCTCCAGCGCCACCGCCCGGCCCCATCTTGTTGAGAGTTTTTCATGAATACATGTTGGCCTTATCAAATGCTGTCTCTGCAACTACTGATATTATTATATGGTTTTTATCTTTTCTTTCGTTGATATGATGTATAACATTGATTGCTTTGTATATGGTTAACTATGTTTGTATCTCTGGTATGAATACTACTTGCTCATAGTATATGACCTTCTTGATGAGGCCTTGAATTTTATTTGTTAGATTTTGTTGAATATATTTGCATTTGTGTTCATCAGGAATATTGGTCTGTAGTTATCTTTTTTGTGGCATTCTGACTGATTTTGGTATCAGGTTGATGTTAGCTTTGTACTAACTATTTGGTAGTGTTTATCTCTTTTCAATTTTCTGGAATAGCCTGAAAAGGGTTGGCGGTCGGCACTCTACAAATGTTTATAAGAATTCATCAGTGAAGCAGTCTGTGCTTAGGCTATTGTTTTTGGCAAGACTCTTTTAATCAACAATTTAATATCCTCAGTAGTTATGGGTCTGTGAAGAGATGCTAGATCATCTTGATTCAAACTTGGGAGGTTAGAAGAGCCCAATAATTTATTCATTTTTTTACAGGTTCTCTTGTGGCAAATTTTCTTAGAAGTCTCATTGTCCTTTGAATTTCTGTGATATCTGTAGTAATCTTTCCCTTTTTATTTCTTTTTTGGCATTACAATTTTCTATTCCTTTATTTGTGAGTTTTTCTAGTGATTTATCTATCTGTGTTTTTTCATAGAATCAACTCTTGTTTTCATTATATTTCTGATTGTTTTTGAATATCCAGTTGATACATTTCTGCTCTAACCTTTATTATTTCCTTCCACCTGTCTACTTTTTGTTCATTAGGTTGATCACTTTCCAATTTTATAAGCTGAAGCATTATTTATGTAGGCCCTTTCTTTCTTCCTGATGAGTGTTTGCAAAGCTATAAATTTCTCTCTTAGTATCACTTTTGCTGTGCCCCACAAATTCTGATAATTTGTGTTTTCATTTTCATTTGTTTCCAGGAATCTTTTGATTTCCTCTTTGATTTAGTCTCTGACCCACTGGTTATTTTATAGTGAGCTCTTTAATTTCCAGGTTTTAAATTTTTTCCTCTGTATCTGTTTATAGTTCACTTCTGATTTCATTGTATTATGATTTGAGAAGATAGTTTGTGCAATTTCTATCTCAATTTTATATAGATGTGTTTTATTGGCCAGAATGTGGTCTATGACCCATGTGCATTGGAGACAGATGTGTATAGAATGGAGAATGACCCATGTGCATTGGAGACAAATGTGTATACATTTTTTGGAGATGTATATATACATATATATTTAGAGTATATTTACTAGTATATATGTCGACATACATATATACTAGTATATATACTAAGTATGGATTATATGGGAGCTCAATTTCCAGTTTTTTGAGGATTATCTATAGTGTTTTCCAAAAAGGCTGGAGTAGTTGACACTCTCACTATCAGTGAATGAGAGTCCCATTTACCCATATTTACACCAGCAAGTTATTCTTGTTCTTTGTTGCATTTGCCAGTTTTCCAGTGTGAGATGTATCGCATTGTTGTTTTGATTTGCACTCCTTGATGATTAATGATGTAGAGCAAATTTTCATGTACAGGCCAACTGTACATTTTTGATGAAATTTCTGTTCATTTTTCTCCCTACTTTTGGATGGGATTGAATGTTTTATTTTTTTCTTGCTAAACTCTACCAATACCTTGTATATTTTGGTTATTAACAATTCACCTATTCTCTAAATGGAAATTGCATGAATAGTTTCTCCCATTTTGTGGGTAATCTTTGTTTCTTAGTCACCATTTACTTTGAGGTGCAGGTACTTCTTGGTTTTAATACAGTCACATTTGTTTATTCATTTTCCTATTGTTTGACTAGTTGTGTTTCATCTTGAAGATTCTTGGTCTTCAATGTCCTGGATTGTTCTGCCTACAATTTCTTCTATGTTCCTATGGTTTCAGGTCTGATATGGTATCCTTTATCATTTTTCTTAAATCCCACATAGAAAATCAAAGAGTGAAACAATATAATAAATTACATAAATGCAATTATTTATTTATATTTTAAGGTCTTTTCCTCATCATATTGGCCAGACTTCAGGGAAATGCAGATTAGTGGAAAGTGGAATTATTTAATATTTAATGAAATCTAAATGTACTTTGTTGGTTTGATTTGGTTTGGTTTTGAGCCACACCCAGCAGCACTTTGGAGTTACTTCTGGCTCTGTACTCATAAGTTGCTCCTGGCAGGCTTGGGGGACCAAAGATGCTGGCGATTGAACCCTGATCTAACCTCTTCGGCAGCATGCAAGGCAAACACCCTACTGTTGTGCTATTACTCTGGCTGTGTAAATGTATCTATTTTTTTAATAATACTTGAAATGGCATACAGGAATGGCAGAATCTAGTAATGCCCATTTTAATATTTGTCCAAAAATGATTTTAAAATAATAGGGCCTATGATATAGTATAGGGGTTAAGATTAAGGTCTTCTGCATCGCAGACTACAGTTTATCCTTTGCATTGAAATATGTTTTCTTGAGCATCACCAGCAGTAGTCACCGAACATAGAAGGAACAAGCCCTGAACACACCCAGGAGTATCTCCCACCCAGAACAAACAAAAGGAAAGAAAAATTACAACTTGAGAATACGGTGGATAAAACTAAAATAACTTATAGATAATAATTTATTCCTAAGTTTTAAAAATGCCTCGTTTTAATGATAAGGTGAGCAATAACATTTTTTATTTTTCTTTCAGCTGTTTACCTCTGCAAGAGAACAATGCAAAACAAGGCAAGGCTGGAGTTAGCAGACTATGAAGCTGTACGTAGCATGAACTTATTAGCAAAGAACGTGATAAAATAAATATGGGAAAGGCCTGTGGCTTTTTAGGGGCAATCTATGAAACTTTAATTACTAGTGGAGTCCAAAAATTAGGTTTTATGGAATCAGACTAAAATACTTAGTGAATGCCTGATCTTTGTTAACCATAATAATTCACTTTGAGAATGTGAGAATTCTTTTTTTTTTGGGGGGGGGGGGGGTTGGGTCACACCCGGCAGTGCTCAGGGGTTACTCCTGGCTCTATGCTCAGCAGGCACAGGGGACCATATGGGAAGCCAGGATTTGAACCACTGGCCTTCTGCATGAAAGGCAAATGCCTTATCTCCATGCTATCTCTCTGGTCCCAGAATGTGAGAATGAATTCTAAAACCATAAATTTAGAGTAAAGAAACAAAATTTGTTGAATTTTACTCAAATGTGAAAACTTTAGATATATAATATATGTTGAATATATTTCATTCGAGAGCACTTACAATGAAAAAAATCCTTTTTGAAAAATATACATGTTGGTCACCATCATCTGATAAAATTTATGATGCAATTTGCTCTCAAGTTACATTTTGTCAAAAGCTAAGATAGACTAATATTAAGATAGTTTTAGAAATGCATTGTTGAGCTTCAGAATTAATACTTAAGTTAGGAGTGTGGCTTACACAGGAGACTCTCCCTTTCAATTCTGGGCTTCTTATGAACCCCAAACAGTGGAATAGTGTATTTCTAGAGGATGGCAGTAAATACTTCATATTAGGCTCTGAAGGCCCTAGATCACTATTCCTCCTGGTCTCCAGGACTTAAGGTACAGAGCATCACAGCAGTCATGGCCTTATGAATTGTTTATTGGCCTAGTTTGACCCCAAATCTTTGAATACTATTTGGAAGACCCTGAATCCCACCACATATATAAAAGAGAAGAAAAATGCATTTCTTTTCTATTTATCTAAAACGTAGACAGAAAAATTCAATGAATTAGTTTTCAGCACACTTTCATTAAGGCAATTTTAGTAGTTTGGGTTTTTAGATCTGATTTCTAAAGGTAAGTATTCATAAAAATGCATTGGTAATAGTCTTGCCTGTTTTCTCTGTGACTTAATATGAGAATTAGCTCCATTAGGTAAGCAGATATTTACCGAATCAGTATGCAATTAATACTGAAATTATATATTTTCTTAACAAATATATGTGACAAAGAAACTTAAAAGGGCACAGAGGAAATGAACACCAGGATTTTCTGATCTTTTTCAGGAAAGCCTTGCAAGACTACAAAGAGCGTTTGCCCGAAAATGGGAGTTTATTTTTATGCAAGCAGAAGCACAAGCAAAGTGAGTCCTTGTGAGTCTTTTGGAAGATTTGTTCACACTCTAACCTTTTGTCCACAGAGGCACTACAATTAGCTCTTAGTAATTATTTTTCCTATGTTGGCAGAGTGGACAAAAAAAGGGACAAAATTGAAAGGAAGATCCTTGATAGCCAAGAGAGAGCATTTTGGGATGTACACCGACCTGTGGTAAGCAAATATATCAACACTATCTCAAATATATAATTCTATTCTTTGGAAAGTAATAACTCTAAAAGAAACTTAATGAGATGAGATAATAGACTCATCCATTTTTCTAAAATTTAGTAAATTATATTAGAACTAGCACTTGTATATAGGTAACCAGAGTTAGGTAATAAACTATATAATTTATAAAACTGCATTTTCTACTTTGTCACTTACTTGTTCTTGATATTTGTGGTGAGTGATCTTGCATATGTGTGTGTGGAAAAAAGACTAAAATTCAATAAGTTTGAATAGCATAGTATTTATGTTTTTCTGGATTTTCACTTGGGTGAAAATATTCCCATCCTATTTTCTTTTTTTAAACCTCTTGATATCTTGCTATCTTTCATATATCAACATTATAAACAGTTCAATTTCAAATGGGCTATACATATAACAATATAATCTATTGCTGAACTTATATTAACTATTGTCACTTAGACTAATAATTAATGTCATTGATTATTACCAAAATTATTTGTATAAAACATTAAATAATGGCTATAGGCATTCATAGAGATAGTGACTACTTTTCTATATTTTTCTATTTTTATATTATGTATGTAACTTTGACAGATTTCCTTAACTAGATACAAAAATAAATAACAGTATGTTAATAGGTAATACTATGAAACATTTTAAGTATGAGACAAATCAAAATGATATCCAAAAATAATCATCTCAACTCCATTAAAGATAGAGTAAAACAGACAGATTCTAAAATTTTGCTTATTCAATTTTGTTGTGATTTCTAAATAATTCTGCTACATATTCTCATCCCAAGCCTAAGGAGGTGAGAATTGAGAGTCAACTAACTGGCTTTCCTACTAGAATTTAGCTTGAATTTCAAATTGCTAGATTTAAGCTGAAGTAAAAAATGATCTTAAAGGATTATAAGACCTGATGAATATTATAACGATATAAAATAATGGTTTGTATTAATTATCCTAACCAAATAAAAAATGTCTTTGGAACCATTATTCAGTCTGAAAGCATATGAGAAGCTTTGTATAAATTGCAAGTTATATGATCTGCAATCTTTTATAATTTCTTATTTTGATGTTTCTATGTGTGAGAGAAAAGCAGCTTATATAAACAGACACCAATCACCTCTCCCAAAATCTAGGCTCATCTCAGAGCCCATTGGGCCATCTAGTCTGACCTCCCAATCTATATAATCTTAATTGTTTAGGAAAATGGCTTGTAAGACAGATGTATTTGTAGTCACCTTTCGTATAATAAAATCAATTGATCTGTTTCTTAAGTAACAAGGAACATGAAATGCCATCATACCCACCTACAAAATACAAAAAAAGTAATGTTAAATTATAGAGGACAACTGCAATTGGGAATGTGGAGAAACATCCAGGCAAATCTCCAGGCCCATCATGCCTAGAGCTTTGTAGATGAAGACCTAAAATTAACACTTGGTTCTTTATGCACAGGAAAAAAGCATGTGCTAGCCAATGCAAGTAAGCCATCAAAAGATTAACAATCCAACTAACTAGCAGAAGATATCATTCAAAACATGAAAGAATTCATACTTGATGCTATTAGTCTTTCTCAATACTTTTGGGAAATTATGTTTAGTTGCACAGGAAACCTATGTATGCATAATATTTCACTTGATTCTGCTCCATCTAATGGCACATATTATATGTGCATCAGAAGGGTGAGAGGAAAACTGTTGATATTGGTAATGGGAGATTCATAGTGCTGAAGGCTGTTGTACATTGTATGACTGTAATTCAATCATGAACAACTCTTTCTGTAGGAAAAAAACTGTAGTATGAACACCCTGTAACTATGGTGTTTAAATAAAAAAGTTTTTAAAAGAATATAAGCTTATCATTATTAATTGCTGCAATGAATACAATAGCTAAGATATGGAATCAATGTAGGTGTCCAGTGAAAGATAAATGAGTATGATGATGTCTTATGAAGATATATATCCACAATGAAATATTATGCAGCTTTAAGGAATGATGAAATTATGAAATATGCTGCAACCTTGTTGGAACTGGAAGATATCATATTCACTGAAGTAAACAAAAAGGAAGAAAAACACAGAATAATGTCACTTATCTGCTAGGGGAGGTTACTTTGGGAACAAGGGATGATGGAGCATGGAAGCACTGGTGAAGGGAGTTGAAACTGGTGGTAGTATTGGTGTTGAAATATAATATGCCTAAAAGTCAACTGTCAATAAATTTGTAAAACACAGGTCTTTAATTAAATAAAAAGAATTCCAAAATCAAAACATGTTGTTATTGTTTTGTTTTGTTTTATTTTTTTTGCTCACCTAGTGATTCACAAGGGTTAAACTTGGATCTTCACACAGTTATAATGTCTGACAGTGTTTGGGAAATGATATAGGATATCAGAAATTTAATTTAACTCAGATCCTTGCAAGGTAAGCTTCCTATATGCTGTTCTATTGCTATGGCCCAAGAACCCTTTTAGGCTTGTTTTGGTCACATCTGGCAATGCTTAGGGCTTACTCATAGCTCTGATCTCAGGGATCACTGGTATGACTCTGGTAAACTGTTCAATAGGGAATTTGGTGAAAAAGTCCCTCAGTTTAATTCTTATGTTTGAACCAAGTCACGGGTATTTTTGGACGTGTTCTTACGACCCCATATACACCAATAACGCCACGTGGCTTTATTTCTTGTTTGCATAGGCACATTAAAATGGGAAAATACTATACATACAAATAAGTTCTTATCCAATAGAGATGGGAACACACAAATCTTGTAGTGCAATGGGACATTACACCCTGAACATTGACATAATGACCTGGCACAGGCCTCAGAAGAGTGGGCATTCTCCATTCACCCCTGATCTAGAGAAGCCATCTATGAAACATCCAAGGTTGTCTATAACATCACCTGGAAGCAATCCTCTACCAGAGAAGACCCTACCACTGCTCTGACATTGACCTACTCAAAAGAGACTTCCCTTAACACTGAGAAGACTTAACAACAACGACCTGCTTACTGGACAGGGCTTTCTGCATTGCCCTTTAATTGTGAGGTGAAATGAGAGGATGCTCCACACCAGCCTGACTTTAATGTAGGATATGCAGATTCCAGGATCATTAATACAGAAACCTGATGTCAACAATAGAGACTGCATGAAAAATAAAACTGTATTGGCACTACAGAGAGAGATAGCATAATGGCAGGGTATTTGCCTTGCATGCAGCCGACCCAGGATAAATGGTGGTTTGAATTCCGGCATCCCATATGGTCCCCTAAGCCAGCCAGGAGTGATTTCTGAGCATAGAACAAGGAATAACTCCTGAGTGCCGCCGTTGGGTGTGACCCCAAAGCCAATAAATAAATAAATAAATAAATAAATAAATAAATAAATAAATAAATAAATAAATAAATAAATTGGGGCCAGATTGATGGCGCAGCAGTAGGGTGTTTGCCTTGCATGCCACTGACCCAGAACAGACCTTGATTCAATCTCCCAGTGTCCCATATGAACCCCAAGCCAGGAGTGATTTCTGAGCACATAGCTGAGAGTAGCCCCTGAGAGTCACCTAGTGTGGCCCCAAAATCCAAATAAATAAACTGTCCTCATATTACATTGTCAAAGCATTTATTTGGTTCTGAAGAGGGGGTATTAATGTACTCATCAGAAAATTTATATCCAAAGATTTATTTGTCTCTCTGTTTTTAAATTTTTAGCCTGGATGTGTAAATACAACTGAAGTGGACATTAAGAAGTCATCCAGAATGAGAAACCCTCACAAAACACGGAAGGTAAAAACTTGGTAATAGGTATCTTAAAAGATGCTGAACAGTGTAAAAGCAACTTTCTCCATTTCATGTGGTAGCTTGTCCAAGCTTCTCTTAATCCAAGTTGCTAATCTACAAGAATTCCTATAGGAGTTCAAGCCCTGATAACTTGACAGTCCTCTCTCCTCAGCAAATAGCACCATCTTTCTCTATCTTTAATCTTTGAGCATTTCCAGGACCCAAGCCATGGAGGTAATTTGACAGGATAAGTACAGCATTAGAAAAAGTAGCTCACTAAAGGTTGTTTGCTCCTTCATTAAATACTAATCATCAGAACAGCAAGACATTTACAGCCTAGAAAATGAAGCTACATGGAATATATATCTATATAATATTATATATAACAAGTGAAATGCATAATAATGAGAAAGGCATTATCTTGGGACAGCATAAATTTGGTCAATAATAGACCTTCTTTTCCCCCAATTGTCATTTTTTAAATTAAAACCATCATGATTTATAAGGTTTCATAGTTAAATTTTAGACATATAATGTTCCAGCACCAATATCAACTTCTCTCCAGTAGGGTTACCAGGTTTCCTCCTGTACCTCCCTCTCTAATCTTGACAGATACCTTTATGAGTTTAGTTGTTAAAGTTCAGGTCTTAGATTTCACTATTGACTCTGTGATCTGTTCCTATTTAACATTATAAATGTGCCTGAATTATCTTGATTTTTCAGATTATTTCTAATCTGTCTTTCTTTCCCTCCCCTGCACTCTAGTTCTTCCTTATTCCTATAGTCTTGGCCAAGGGTAATAGAGGCATCCATTTTTTAAGTAATTGCATTTCCTCATGAATTAATTCTAAATATCACATATAAATGATATTATCCTGTTTATCTTTCTTCTTCTGGTTTATTTTAATTAACATGATAACTGTAGATATTCATGATATCAACAGATACCCATCTATGCTGCAGCAAATTGCATGATTGAATCATTCCTTATAACCATGTAGTATTTGGGTGTGTATATTTACCATATCTTCATGATCCACTCATCTATTGTTGGGCATCTAGGTGGGATGCCCTAGTTATTGTATTCAGTGCTGCAGTGAATAAGTGTATGCATATGCCATTCTGTATGAATGCTGTAATGTAGATAAATGACCCAAAGTGAAATTGCTGTCTGATAAGGTAGTTCAAATCTGAATTTACTGAGAACTTTCCATAATGTTTTTACTTTTCTTTGGATTTTTTGGGCCACACTTGCAGCACTCAGGAGTTTTATTCCTGACTCTACACTCAGAAATGGATCTGCACTCAGAAATTTTTCATGGCCGGCTCAGGAGGACCATATGGGATCAAACCAGCTAGGCCACATGCAAGGCAAATGCCCTATACTCACTGTGCTATTACTCTTGCCCCCACAGTGGTTTTTTTTTAAATATCTTTTTAAAGACACCGTGATTACAAACATGACTGTAGTTGCGTTTCAGTCACAAAAAGAACAGCCCCCTTTACTAGTGCATCATTCCTGCCACCAATGCAACCCATCTCCCTCTACCCACACCCCCTGCCTATATTTGAGACAGTCATTCTGCTTCTCTCACTATTAACATTGTCATGGTTGGTATTAGTGTTCTACCTGCACTCACCCCTCCTTGAGGTAGAGCTTCATATTGTAAGCCGGTCTTTTTTATAGAAGTTGGAACAGATAATATACTCACTGGTAGTAGACAAGAGTTCCCCACCAACACAGATTAATATCTCTATTTTTGATAAGTCTCATTCTAAGGATATTTGATTATATTGTTTTCTTGAGTTGGATTTCTATAATAATAAGTAAAGAACCACTTGTACATCAGCTCTTCTTCCTCAGAGAAGTGTTCATTTTCTTTCCCCATTTTAGAATGGAGTTTTTAGATTTTTTTTTATTAATCTTTGTGAGTATTTTGTATATCCTGTATATCAACAGTTGATCTAATGTGTTAAAAGCAAATGTTTTCTACCACTCACCTATCTTTTATTTTACCCCATGTTTCCTTTACCATACAAAACTTTTTTGTTTTAAATAGTTTTGTAATTTTGATTTTGTAGCCTTTGCCATTAATTGTTTTGTTAAAGACTCCTTTGAAATCTCGGTTGTGTATTGTTCTGCCAAAATTATGTTCGGTGTACATTATAGATTACTGTCCACTTTGAGTTGGACCATTTTATAGATTTACATTCACTTTGAGTGATTCATTTTGAGTTAACTTTTCTGGTAAGATGTGAGAAATGGGCACAGATTTTGTTTCATACTTGTGATAACCCAATTATTCTAACAGATTTGCTGTTAAATCTGTATTTCTACATCATGCTTGAAGTTGATTTGTCAAAAATTAGATGACCATATATTGAGAGTTTTTTTTATTGGATATTCTTTTCTGACCCATTGGCCAAAGAGTCTATCTTTATTCTATTTCCATGCTATTCCAATTGCTACAGGTTTATAGTACAGTGGCAAATCATGTAAAAGATTCTTCTGACTTTCTTATTTTTTATTATGGATCAAGTTATCCAGGTTCTTTTATAATTCCATGCAAATGTTGTAATTGACTTTTATGTCCAAAAAGGATGTTGTCTGAATTTGGATAGGGATTGCATTGAATCTATAGAGTAGTTTAGGTAGGATGGTCATTTTAATAATAATGATTATTCCAGTTCATAAGCATAGAAAATTTTTGTGATTTTTAAGATCTTTGTCAATTTCTGTTTTAAGTGTTTTGAAGTTTTCATGGAATAGGTCTCTCATCTCTCTTGTTAAGTTAATTCCTAGATACTTGATATTTTGGGGTACAGTTATATATAGTACATTCTTTGGCATCTTTCTCTCTAATTCATTATTTATAAAAGGATTAAATCTACTTTTGTGTATTGACTTTGTAGTCAGCCAAATTGCTTTATTGATTTATAATTTTAGGAGAGTTTTATGGACTTGTTAAGGTCTTAATATCTATCATCATATTCCATGCACATAGATAATTTAACTTCCTGTCAATTAAATTTCCAAATTAAATACCTTTGATATTTTATGACTGATTGCTATAGCTATGAATTCTAATATAATGTTGAATAATAGAGGAGGCAATGGAAATCCTTGCATTTTGCCTGAACTAAGTGGGGATGCTTTCCATTTTCAACATTAAAAATAATACTGAACATATAGTAGATAGGGGAGGGCAATGCAGCTGATGTGGATTTGATCCCCAGCATTCCATATGGTCTCCAAGTTCATGGGGGTAATTCCTAAGCGTAGAATCAGAGCTAACCCCTGAGCACTGCCAGGTATGCCCCCATAAAATACACACAAAAATATTTTCTACGGGCCTTTTATGGATAGCTGTTACTATATATAAGGAAGGACGCTTCCATCCATATTTTACTAAGGGTGTTTATCATAGATAGGTGTTGAATAGGATCATGTCAGTAGCTTTCCTTGCACTGATTGATATAATCATATAAATTTTAAGTGGTTTCTTATATTAATTTTTTGCATATTTTTTTTTAATTTTTTTTTATTTAAACACCTTGATTACATACATGATTGTGTTTGGGTTTCAGTCATAAAAGGAACACCACCCATCACCAGTGCAACATTCCCATCACCCAAGTCCCAAATCTTTCTCCTCCCCACCCAACCCCCGCCTGTACCGTAAACAGGCTCAACATTTCCCTCATACATTCTCAATATTAGGACAGTTCAAAATGTAGTTATTTCTCTAACTAAACTCATCACTCTTTGTGGTGAGCTTCCTGAGGTGAGCTGGAACTTCCAGCTCTTTTCTCTTTTGTGTCTGAAAATTATTATTACAAGGGTGTCTTTCATTTTTCTTAAAACCCATAGATGAGTGAGACCATTCTGCGTTTTTCTCTCTCTCTCTGACTTATTTCACTCAGCATAATAGATTCCATGTACATCCATGTATAGGAAAATTTCATGACTTCATCTCTCCTGACAGCTGCATAATATTCCATTGTGTATATGTACCACAGTTTCTTTAGCCATTCGTCTGTTGAAGGGCATCTTGGTTGTTTCCAGAGTCTTGCTATGGTAAATAGAGCTGCAATGAATATAGGTGTAAGGAAGGGGTTTTTGTATTGTATTTTTGTGTTCCTAGGGTATATTCCTAGGAGTGGTATAGCTGGATCGTATGGGAGCTCGATTTCCAGTTTTTGGAGGAATCTCCATATCGCTTTCCATAAAGGTTGAACTAGACAGCATTCCCACCAGCAGTGGATAAGAGTTCCTTTCTCTCCACATCCCCGCCAACACTGTTTATTCTCATTCTTTGTGATGTGTGCCATTCTCTGGGGTGTGAGGTGGTATCTCATCGTTGTTTTGATTTGCATCTCCCTGATGATTAGTGATGTGGAACATTTTTTCATGTGTCTTTTGGCCATGCGTATTTCTTCTTTGTCAAAGTGTCTGTTCATTTCTTCTCCCCATTTTTTGATGGGGTTAGATGTTTTTTTCTTGTAAAGTTCTGTCAGTGCCTTGTATATTTTGGAGATTAGCCCCTTATCTGATGGGTATTGGGTGAATAGTTTCTCCCACTCAGTGGGTGGCTCTTGTATCCTGGGCACTATTTCCTTTGAGGTGCAGAAGCTTCTCAGCTTAATATATTCCCATCTGTTAATCTCTGCTTTCACTTGCTTGGAGAGTGCAGTTTCCTCCTTGAAGATGCCTGTAATGTCCTGGAGTGTTTTGCCTATGTGCTGTTCTATATATCTTATGGTTTTGGGGCTGATATCGAGGTCTTTAATCCATTTGGATTTTACCTTTGTACATGATGTTAGCTGGGGGTCTAAGTTTAATTTTTTGCAAGTGGCTATCCAATTGTGCCAACACCACTTGTTGAAGAGGCTTTCCCTGCTCCATTTAGGATTTCCTGCTCCTTTATCAAAAATTAGATGGTTGTATCTCTGGGGAATATTTTCTGAGTATTCAAGCCTATTCCACTGATCTGAGGACCTATCCTTATTCCAATACCATGCTGTTTTGATAACTGTTGCTTTGTAGTACAGTTTAAAGTTGGGAAAAGTAATTCCTCCCATATTCTTTTTCCCAATGATTGCTTTAGCTATTCGAGGGTGTTTATTGTTCCAAATGAATTTCAAAAGTGTCTGATCCACTTCTTTGAAGAATGTCATGGGTATCTTTAGAGGGATGGCATTAAATCTGTATAATGCCTTGGGGAGTATTGCCATTTTGATGATGTTAATCCTGCCAATCCATGAGCAGGGTATGTGTTTCCATTTCTGTGTGTCCTCTCTTATTTCTTGGAGCAGAGTTTTATAGTTTTCTTTGTATAGGTCCTTCACATATTTAGTCAAGTTGATTCCAAGATATTTGAGTTTCTGTGGTACTATTGTGAATGGGGTTGTTTTCTTAATGTCCATTTCATCCTTATTACTATTGGTATATAGAAAGGCCATTGATTTTTGTGTGTTAATTTTGTAGCCTGCCACCTTGCTATATGAGTCTATTGTTTCTAGAAGCTTTTTGATAGAGTCTTTAGGGTTTTCTAAGTAGAGTATCATGTCATCTGCAAACAGTGAGAGCTTGACTTCTTCCTTTCCTATCTGGATTCCCTTGATATCCTTTTCTTGCCTAATCGCTATAGCAAGTACTTCCAGTGCTATGTTGAATAGGAGTGGTGAGAGAGGACAGCCTTGTCTTGTGCCAGAATTTAGAGGGAAGGCTTTCAGTTTTTCTCCATTGAGGATAATATTTGCCACTGGCTTGTGGTAGATGGCCTTCACTATATTGAGAAAGGTTCCCTCCATTCCCATCTTGCTGAGAGTTTTGATCAAGAATGGGTGTTGGACCTTATCAAATGCTTTCTCTGCATCTATTGATATGATCATGTGGTTTTTATTTTTCTTGTTATTGATGTTGTGTATTATGTTGATAGATTTACGGATGTTAAACCAGCCTTGCATTCCTGGGATGAAACCTACTTGATCGTAGTGGATGATCTTCTTAACGAGGCATTGAATCCTATTTGCCAGGATTTTGTTGAGGATCTTTGCATCTGCATTCATCAGTGATATTGGTCTGTAATTTTCTTTTTTGGTAGCGTCTCTGTCTGGTTTAGGTATCAAGGTGATGTTGGCTTCATAAAAGCTATTTGGAAGTGTTTCTGTTTGTTCAATTTCATGAAAGAGTCTTGCCAAGATTGGCAGTAGTTCCTCTTGGAAAGTTTGATAGAATTCATTAGTGAATCCATCTGGACCTGGGCTTTTGTTTTTCGGCAGACATTTGATTACTGTTTTAATTTCATCAATGGTGATGGGGGTGTTTAGATATGCTACATCCTCTTCCTTCAACCGTGGAAGATTATAAGAGTCCAAGAATTTATCCATTTCTTCCAGGTTCTCATTTTTAGTGGCGTAGAGTTTTTCAAAGTAGTTTCTGATTACCCTTTGAATCTCTGTCATATCAGTAGTGATCTCTCCTTTTTCATTCCTGATACGAGTTATCAAGTTTCTCTCTCTCTCTTTCTTTGTTAGGTTTGCCAGTGGTCTATCAATCTTGTTTATTTTTTCAAAGAACCAACTTCTGCTTTCGTTGATCTTTCGGATTGTTTTTTGAGTTTCCACTTCGTTGATTTCTGCTCTCAGCTTTGTTATTTCCTTCTGTCTTCCTATTCTTGGGTCCTTTTGTTGAGCATTTTCTAGTTCTATTAGCTGTGTCATTAAGCTACTCAGGTAAGCTCCTTCTTCCTTCCTGATGTGTGCTTGCAAAGCTATAAATTTTCCTCTCAGTACTGCTTTTGCTGTGTCCCATAAGTTCTGAGAGTTTGTGTCTTTATTGTCATTTGTTTCCAGGAACCTTTTGATTTCCTCCTTGATTTCATCTCGGACCCACTGGTTATTGAGCATGAGGCTGTTTAACTTCCAGGTGTTAAAGTGTTTCTTCTGAGTCCCTTTGGAGTTCACAAATAATTTCAGAGCCTTGTGGTCAGCGAAGGTAGCCTGCAAAATTTCTATCCTCTTGATCTTATGGAGGTATGTTTTATGTGCCAGCATGTAGTCTATCCTGGAGAATGTCCCATGTATATTGGAGAAGAATGTGTATCCAGGTTTCTGGGGATGGAGTGTCCTATATATATCCACTAGGCCTCTTTCTTCCATTTCTCTCCTCAGGTCTAGTATATTCTTGTTGGGTTTCAGTCTGGTTGACCTGTCCAGTGTTGACAAAGCCGTGTTAAGATCCCCCACAATTATTGTGTTGTTGTTGATATTATTTTTCAGATTTGTCAACAGTTGTATTAAATATTTTGCTGGCCCCTCATTCGGTGCATATATGTTTAGGAGAGTGAATTCTTCCTGCTCTACGTACCCCTTGATTAATATAAAATGTCCGTCTTTGTCCCTTACAACCTTCCTGAGTATAAAGTTTGCATTATCTGATATTAGTATGGCCACTCCAGCTTTTTTATGGGTGTTGTTTGCTTGGATAACTTTTCTCCAGCCTTTTATTTTGAGTCTATGTTTGTTCTGACTATTCAGGTGCGTTTCTTGTAGGCAGCAGAAGGTTGGATTGAGTTTTTTGATCCATTTAGCCACTCTGTGTCTCTTAACTGGTGCATTTAGTCCATTGACGTTGAGAGAAAGAATTGTCCTGGGATTTAACGCCATCTTTATTTCAAAATTTGGTGTGTCTTTTGGGTAGTCTTGTCTTAGATTAGGTCTTTCAGTTTTTCTCTTAAGACTGGTTTTGTGTCTGTGAAGTTTCTGAGCTGTTTTTTGTCTGTGAAACCATGTATTCTTCCATCAAACCGGAAAGTGAGTTTTGCTGGGTATAGTATTCTGGGTGAAGCATTCATTTCATTCAGTCTTGTCACAATATCCCACCACTGCTTTCTGGCATTGAGCGTTTCTGGTGACAGGTCTGCTGTAAATCTCAGGGAAGCTTGCTTGAACATGATTTCCCCTTTTGATCTTGCTGTTTTCAGAATTCTGTCTCTATCTGTGGGATTTGTCATTGTGACTAGGATGTGTCTTGGGGTGGTTTTTCTGGGGTCTCTTTTGGTTGGTACTCTTCGGGCATGCAGGATTTGATCACATATATTCTTTAGCTCTGGAAGTTTCTCTTTAATGATGTTCTTGACCATTGATTCTTCCTGGAAATTTTCTTCCTGGGTCTCTGGGACTCCAATGATTCTTAAGTTGTTTCTGTTGATCTTATCATAGACTTCTATTTTCGTCTGTTCCCATTCTTTGACTAATTTTTCCATTGTCTGCTCATTTGCTTTAAGTTTTTTGTCCAATCTCTCCTGCTGTATGGAATTGTTATGTATCTCGTCTTCCACAGCACCAAGTCTATTCTCAGCTTCTGATACCCTGTCCCAGAGCTTATCCATTTTGTCATTCACTTCGTTTACTGACTTTTTCAGTCCTGTTAGTTGACATGTTATTTCAGTTTGGAGTTTTGTCATTTCTGCCTTCATATTTTCTTGGTTCTTATTAGTGTTCTGTTCAACTCGATCCATGGTTTCTTGGAGTCTGTTGAGCACCTTCCATATTGCTAGTCTAAAGTCCTTATCTGAGAGGTTGATTAGTTGTTCAGTCATTATCTGGTCCTCAGAATTGTCATCTTCATTCTCTATGTCTGATGCTGGCCTGCGTTGTTTCCCCATTGTCACACTTGTATTGTGGGTTTTTCTACGTGTTGTGGTGGTATTCATTGTCTATATGATGTAGGCAGCACACTCCTCTGGCTCCTCCCTTTCTGGATGGGCTGACTTGCCTCTAAGGGAGGGGAGTCCTCCGTGGATGAAGCCTCACACTGGGTCAAATCTTAGGGCTCACAGTCTTTCACAGCTGAGCCCCACTGGGCCGGTGTACTTTTGCGGATTTTCCCCGCCTGGTGTCACACACAGGGAGCCAGCTTTTGCAAAGGTTAGCCGGTTTTTATGCTCTGAAGTCCCTCCCTGAAAATGGCATCTGGGCAAGCGAGGTTTCTGGAGGCTCTTTTTGCCCCACTCGCAAGAGTTTCACGCAAGAGGACAGTAGACAGACATAGACAGGTCACACTCACAGTCTTTCACAGCTGAGCCCCACTGGGCCGGTGTACTTTTGCGGATTTTCCCCGCCTGGTGTCACACACAGGGAGCCCAATTTTTTGCATATTTTTAACCATCATTGTATCATTAGAATGAATTCTGCTTGAACATAGTGTATGATTTTTTATATTTGGTTTGCTAATATGTTGATTTTGCATTGATCATATTTTGAATCTATTTCCTTTTTATTGTAATTCATAAAATGATTTATCAGAAATTTTCTCTTTTTGCAGTATTTCTGGTAACTCTTGGAATTATTAGCTTCACTGAAAGTATTAGATAGGATTCCTCTTTAATTAATATTTTGGAAGAATTTAATTGTCAACAGTAAAATGTCTTATTTGAAAGTTTCATAAAACTCATCTGAGCCAGGACTTTTATTCTTGGGGAAAAAGTTAATTATTGTTTTAATCTCTTAGCTTGTGATTGGCTTTTAACATTCTCTTATTTAGTTTGGGGATATTAGTTATTTCTAGGAATCATTCCATTTTATTCTAATTTCTCTTGCTTAACCAGAGTTGAGTTTTTCATACTAAACTTGCATGATGTCTTCGATGTCAGTGTTCCTGTTATAATTTCTTGTTTCTGATAGAATATAGTTGAGCATTTTCTATTTTTCCCTTGTGTTTTTGTAAAAGACTTATCGATCTTGTTTATTTTTTGGAAGAACCAGTCCTGCTTTTATTATTTATTTGCATTGCTTTTTGGTTTCTATATTGTTGACTGCTGCTTTGGTTTTTATTATTTCTTTTTTGCTACTAGTCCTTGGATTCATTTGTTGGTGGGTTTCCAGAAATTAAGGTCTGAATTTAGGTTGCTGATTTTATCTTTTTATTTTTTCCTTATTCCTATATTGCTATGAGCTTCCCCCCTAATGACAGGTTTTGATATGTTTCATAACATTTGTTAACTTGTTTCTTCATTATCATTAATATCAAGGTATACTTTTGATTTTTACTTGATTTTCTCTTTGACACAGCTGTTATTTAGTAGCATATTGTTCAATATCTAGGCATTAGAGTTTCTCCACATAATTTTATGTTTAATTTTTATCTCTGTGCATTGTGTTCTGATTGCTTGATATGATTCTTTTATTTGTGAATATATTTAAGTAAGATTTATGTCCTAAACTGTAAAAGGAGAATGTTCTATGTGCACTAGCTGAAAACTTGTCTTCATCTTATTGAATGTTAGGACAAGGAGTCCAAAGACAGGACCACACAATTGTAATGAAGCAAGTCAAAACTTTATTCCATCAACCAACAAGCTACAAAATGACTGAACAGGGTTACCTCCCACAGGATGTGACCCCACTCAGGGGTTACAAGCCAGGTTATATAGGACTAAAAACAGGAATTTTTTTACCTTTAAGGTGATTGACTATGGGTATTTCTAGGGTGTTTCATCATGACCTTTTATGGATATGGATCTAGGATGGTATATTGTGTTTTAGAGGGCCTTGGAGTTTGTGCCATTATTGTTAGGGGCATTATATTGTGATTTATCAGGCCTTTGGGTCTGTATCATTATCATTGGTTGGTTATATTGTGGTTTATAAAGCCTTGGGATCTGCATCAGTATTGCTGGAATAGAAACTTAACCCTTATATGGAACTTAGCCTTGTTATCCTTAAACATAAACTTAACATTGGTTTGACCAAATGGAGTCTCTTCTGCTCTAGGCGTTACATTCCCACCTTGAGTCAAATCTTTGACTTTAATGTCCTATCCCTATCTATTGGCACAAACTGGGACCTTAGTATAGTCATCTTTACTGCACTTATGTGTACCTGAATAAAAATGGTGAGGAGATATTCTGGAGAATAATCAGAATCCCTAAACAAATTCCATAAGAAAAACTTTAGGAGATGAATACCTAGGGTGACAGTTTGACTCACAAATCTCCATCTATGGTCCGAATAAAAGTCCAAGTGTAGTCCATAAGCAAATGGGGGTTTTATTCCCACCACTCGTTTCATGGTCACCCACCACCATCAGCAAGATTATCAGGATGATCTGCGTTCTGCCCTCATTCTGGGAGCTGAGTCAGCTGAATCTTCAGGCTTCCTTCTCATCTGGGTGGGTAAGTCCCATCTTGAAGAACAAGGCAGTTCTCTTGTGTCTTATTCAATCTTTCAATTTTAACAGTGGTTGGAGTGGAGAGGACAACAACATAATCCCTATAATCCAGTTGTCTAGAGAGACAGACTGTAGGGATCCATTGCCTTTCCTGCAATGATTCAAACAGAAATGCCTTCTACTAATAAAACTTATTATTGTCAGGGAAAGATAAAAATCTTTGCTTCTTAACTACCATCACTGATCATCTTTAAATGTTAGTGTCCAGTTCATTCTTTCTACGTCCCCAACTTCTGAGACAGACAGGTACAGTGTAAGTTTCAATTAATGTCAATGACCTTAGCTAGTTGAGTTCCCCTAACCCCTCTCAACCTTTCCTGCTGACACCTTTCCTGCTGACTTTCCTGTTTCACATTTTTTTCTAGAGATTTCACCATCTTTGAATGAATTAATTAATGTGTGGTCAAACATCCATCTTCTGTAACTTGTTCAGGCTGGCAAAGGACTGTAGGTTCTATTTATAAGACAAGGTGAAATCTCACGTTACCTTAGATCTTAATGGGTGTTCAGACAATTGGCTAGTTTGGATTTGCAGTTATCAACATCTGAAAAAGATAAGATCACTGAGACAGAGGAGTATAACTTAAAATTATCAGGCTCTGAGTAGTAAATGGTCCTCTCTATCTCTGGGAGGACAGAACATAGAATATCCTCACTCTGTGATGGTGACATAGAAGTTGAGCACAAAACCAAATAATATTGATATAGCTGCTCTCTTGCTCACTGAACATTTGCTGCTGATCTTCCTCAGATCTCTAATGAAATCAGGTGTTGCAGAGAGAGGAGGCCCAGGACTTCCAAAGTTTATTACAATTACATAAAGCATGGCTCTGAGTTACTTCTACTTTAATGTTCAGTCTAAGTTCTCACTGGTAAAGTTCTGACTCCTACTATCATAGTCAGGGTAGCAATAGCATGCAAAGCTTTTAGTTCCTTAATGACCCATCTATTACAACAAGCAAGTACACTACCATATCAGTTATCCAAGAGGAGTGAGCTTTAAGGTAAGCTGACTAGACTACAGTTAATTCGATCAGCTACAGAAAAATAGTTTTTCTCTCTACCTTCACATTGAACCTTATCAGATAGGTGAATAAACTTCACTTGTTCCTTTGCATAAACCTAGCAATACTTAAGAAATCTCCATTTGGGGCACCCCATTACTTACAAAGAATTCTGGGTGTTGGTCAAGAATAGAGCAGGTCGTTTATTAATAAAGGCATTAATACTTATCTGTCACATCAGCATTACCAGGTTTGACTATGTAAAAATGGTAAGTTCATTCATCCATTATCTTTCTTACATA
The DNA here is from genome assembly GCF_024139225.1 of Suncus etruscus. NCBI lineage: Eukaryota > Metazoa > Chordata > Mammalia > Eulipotyphla > Soricidae > Suncus > Suncus etruscus. The sequence goes on along the minus strand of NC_064854.1, from coordinate 49,057,863 downwards.
AAGCATATATACACTCCTTTCTCTAACCTTCTTTTGTCTCCATCCTCTGACTGGAACTCCGACTGCTGTATGCACCCAATTTGGAACACTTGAGTACTGATAATTGAGGATTTGTTTAGGATCTTTGCATCTGTGTTCACCAGGAATAATGGTCTGTAGTTCTCTCTTTTTGGGGTGTGTGTGTGTGTGTGTGTGTGTGTGTGTGTGTGTGTGTGTGTGTGTGTGATCTCTATAAGCTTTTGGTTTCAGGGTGATGTTAGATTCTTAAAAACTATTTGGGAGTGGCTTTGTTTCTTCAATTTTCTGGAAAAGCCTGAAAAGGATAGTCATTATGTTCTCTTGAAAAATTTGAAAAATCCCTAAGTGAATCCATCTGACAAGGCTTTTGTTTGGGGGGAAGACTTGTTTACCACTTTATTTTTTGTCAATAGTGATGGTCTGTTCAGACAACAGAACAAGATGAACTGTCTTCTTGCTTCAACCTTGGGAGATCATTCGAGACCAATAATTTGTCCATTCCTTACAGGTTGTTTTTTTTTTTTTTTTTGGTAGCATAGAGTTGCTCAAAATAGTCTATGGTTAACATTTGAATTTTTGTAGTATCTATAGTAATTTCCCCTTTTCATTTCTAATTTGGTCTATTAAGTTATTTTTCCTTTCTTCGTGAGTCTTGCTACTGGTTTATCCATCTTGTTTGTTTTGTCAATGAACCAATTCCTGCTTCTGTTGCTCTTTTTGACTATTTTTTGGATTTTCAAATTATTAATTTCAAAACTCTATTATTTCCTCCATATGTCTATTATAGGTTTTTATTTTGTTGATAACTTTCCAATTTTATAAGCTATGCCATTATTTATTATGTCCCTTTCTTCATTCCTGATGAGTGCTTGCATAGCTCTGAATTTTCATCTTGGTACCACTTTTGCTATTTCCTACAATTCTAATAATTTGTGTTTTGGCCTCATTTGTTTCCAAGAATATTTTGATTTCCTCTTTGATTTTGTTCTTTTTCTTTTCTTTTTTTTTTGTCTCTGACCCACTTTTAATCAGGCATGAGCTGTATAATTTGCATATTTTTAAGTTTTCCTCTGGATTTATTTATAATTCACATCTAATTTTTGTGCGTTGTGATCTTAGGAGTTATTTCATAAGATTTGATCCTTTTTATTTTATGAGGTATGTTTTATGAGCCAGCATATGATCTATCTTGCAGAATAACTAATCTACATTGGACAAGAATGTGTTTCCAGTTTTATGGGGAGGAAGTTTTGTGTGTGTGTTTACTATACTAAGACACTCTTTTATATTTTCCTTTATAGCCAGTATATTACCATTAGGTGTAAGCCTGGTTGACCAATTGAGGGGTTACAAGCAGTATTGAATTCTCCCACTATTACATTGCATTCATGTCTTTCTTCAAATTTGTCAGCAATTGTTTTAAATATTTTAAATATATGCATTGGTGTGTATATGTTTAGGAGTATGATTTCTTCTTATTGTACATATCCCTTGATTTTTAAGGAATGTCCATCTCTGTCGATTATAACTTTTTTAAATTTTTATGTTGAGACCCTTGTAATTACAAGTTTTTCACAGTTGTATTTCAGGCATATAGTGATAGTGAGTTAGGGGCATTCCCACCACCAGTGTTGATCTCCCTCCCTTCACCAGTTTCCAGGATGCATCCTATAATGCCCCCATTAGCCTAGGGTCTACTAGTGTAAGAGGTCCATTTTGTTATAGTTTGGGTCTCTTGACCTTATAAACTTTTTACTTTAAAGTCTGTGTCATTTGATATTGTTATAGCCACCCTATCCTTTTTTTTTTATTAACAGTACAATACTGTGTTTATTTTTTAAGTAATATCTTTATTTAAACACCATGATTACAAACATGTTTGTAGTTGGGTAGCAATCATAAAAAGAACACGCCCTTCACAAGTGTAACCTTTCTGCCTCCAATGTCCCCTATCCCCTTCCTCCCCCAACCCCTGCCTGTATTCCAGAAAGGCATTCTATTTCTCTCACTACTACCTTTGTCATGATAATTTTTAGTGTAGTCATTTATCTAACTGCACTCACCACTCTTTGTTGTAAGCTTCAAATTGTGGGCTGGTCCTTCCAGCCCTCATCTTTATTGTCTCTGGGTATTTTTACAATACTGTCTTTCTCTTTCTTCTTTTTTCAGTAGTTTATTAGATGTAAGCATGCACAAGTATATCACATATTTTCATACATACATATATATACACAAATTCATACAAGTTGTGTGAATATTAGAGCATGAAAATGAGATCATCTGGGATTAAGTCATCTGCTCTACAAATTGAATCACATCCCTGGCCTCCTCATCCTTCCTTTTGTCCTCTTTTTTCTCTTCTTTTTTCTTCTCTTCTTCCTCTTCTTCTTCCTCCTCTTCTTTCTCCTTCTGTTCCTCTTCCCTTTTTATTATTCTTCTTACTCTCCTTCTTCATTGTCGTCATTTTCTTTCTCCTCCTTATTCTTCTTCTCACTCTTTGTCCCCTCCTCTTATTATTATTTTCTTCTTGGGTCACTGGAACCCCAATGATTCTTATGTTGCTTCTGTTGAGTTTACCGAAGACTTCTATTTTCAACTGTTCATGTTCTTTGAGTAGTTTTTTCATTGTCTGATCATTTGCTTTAAGGTTCTTTTCTGATCCCTCCTTCTGTATGGAGTTGTTCTGCATCTCATCTTTCAGCTCATTGATTCTGTCCTCAGCTGCTGTTACTCTGTTCATGAGGCTTTCCATTGAGGCTTTCATTTTATCTACCAAGATTTTTAGCCCTGTTGTTTCAGATTATGAAGTTTTCCTATTTCCTCTTTGTGGTTTGTTTAGCTCTATCTATGCTTTCTTTGAGTTCTATGAATATTCTCCATATTTTTTCTCTAAAAACCTTATTTGAAAGTATATCTAGCTGGTTGGTACTTTTCGGGTCATCAGAGTTGCCATCTTCATTCTCTATGCAAGGTGTTGTCTGCATTGTTTTCCCATTGCCACACTTGTAGTTTTTTTAAATATATGTTGTGGTGGAGTTCATGAGCTAGAAGATGCTTGCGGCCACAGAGCAAAGCAGAGTGACCACACTCCTCTGGTTTCATGCTTATTGGGCAGGAACAGCTTATTGAGTGTTGGGCCCTGAAGAGATTATATTCACTGTCATCTTCTTGGCTGTCTCACGCAGCAAAGTGGCAGAAGTGAGGCAGTAGCCATTTGTAATAATTGTCTTGTGCCCAAACACATAACAGGCATAAGTCTCCACCCTTATTGGTGGGGACAGCTTATGGGTGTTGGGCCCTGAAAAACTTATGTTTGCTTCATCTTCCTGGCTGTCTCACAGGAAAGTGGCAGGGAGTGAGGCAGCAGCTTTTTATAATCTCTTTTATTTTGCTTAAATCCCATATATGAGTGAGACTATTCTATGTCTATCTCCCTCTGACTTATTTCACTCAGCATAATATTTTCCATGTCCATCCATGTATATGAAAATTTTATGACTTCATTATTTCCCTGATTAATTCAAAGTATTCCATTGTGTATATTACCACAGTTTCTACAGCCCTCATTTGTTGTCAGGTATCTGGGTTGTTTCCACATTCTGGTTATTGTAAATAGTACTACAATGAAAATAGGTATGCAGAAGGTATTTTTGTATCGTGTTTTTGTGTTCCTAGGATATATCCCTACGAGTGATATGGCTAGATCATATGGGAGCTCAATTTCCAGTTTTTTTGAGGAATCTTCATATTATGTTCCATAAAGATTGGACTAGATGGCATTCCCACCAGCAGTGAATGAGACTTTCTTTCTCTCCACATTCCGCCAGCACTGATTTTCTTGTTCTATGTGATGTGTGTCTTTTTAAGGTAATCGTTTCCTTGAATAATTATCCTCCTACCTTTGACTTTGAGTCTATGTTTTTTTTCTGAATATTCAAATATGTTTATGTAAGCAGCAAAACATTGGATTTAGCTTTTTGATCCATTTTGTCACTCTGTATGTATCTCTTATTTTGTGCATTTAGTCCATTGCCATTGAGAAAGATAATTGTCTTGGGATTTAGTGTCATCTTTTTATAAAAGTTTGGTATGTCTGTTGGACTGGCTTGTCTTAAAATAAATCTTTTAGTTAAATTTTAGAGATAGTTTGAGTCTATAAAGTTACTGAGCTTCTGTTTAACTGTGAAGCTATCTATCTTTCTTCAAACCTAAAGGTAAGTCTGGCTGAGTGAAGTAATCTAGCAATGCATTAATTTTATTGAGTTTTATTATTATGTCTCACCACTGACATCCAGTCAAGGTTTCTTTGTGAGAAATATACTGTACATCTTAAGGATGCTCCTTTGTATGTAAGTTTCCTTTGGATATTGCTTCATTCAGTTTTCTATCCCTATCTGTGGGATTCATCATTGTGACTAAGATGTGTCTTGGGTGCTTTTCTTTGGATCTCTTTCAGCATGTAAGATTTGGTTGTGTGCACTCTTTAGCTATAAAAGTTTCTTAGCATTGATGTTCTTTTTATTTTTATTTTTTTTGTATTTTTTTGGGGGGGAGCCACACCCGGCAATGCTCAGGGGTTACTCCTGGCTGCCTGCTCAGAAATAGCTCCTGGCAGGCATGGGGGATCATATGGGACACTGGGATTAGAACCAACCACCTTTGGTTCTGGATCAGCTGCTTGCAAGGCAAACGCCGCTGTGCTATCTCTCCCGACCCAACATTGATGTTCTTGAATGTTGATTCTTCATGGGGATTCTCTTCCTAGGTTTCTGGGACTCCAAATATTCTTATGTTACTCCTGTTTGAGTTTATCAAAATCTTCTATTTTTGACTGTTAATATTCCTTGAAGATTTTTCCATTGTCTGTTTCTTTTAATGATCTTTTCCAACCTGTTCTGTTGTATGGAGTTTTATGCATCTCATCTTCTAGCTTATGGATTTTTGTCCTCAGCTGCTGTTGAAGAGGCATTCCAGTGAAATTTTCATTTTACCTACCAAGTTTTTCAGTCCTTTTTTATTTCAGTTTGAAGTATTCTCATTTCTACTTTCATATTCTTGATTCTTATTTGTGATTTGTTCAGTTTTTTTCCATGCTTTCTTTGAGTTCTATGAGGATCCTCCATTTTTCTTCTCTAAAGTCCTTATCTGAAAGGCTTCATAGGTGGTTGGTACTCTTCAAGTCATCAGAACTACCATCTTCATTCTCTGAGCATGGTAGAGGCTTACATTGATTCCCCATCTAAAATACCCCATTGTCTTTTATTCCATGCTTCCTCTTTGATGCAAAATATATGTTATATCCTGTTTTTAAACAAATATTGCTGGGTGATATTATAATCTATGTAATCAATGTCCTGATTAGAGCCATATCCAGTCACTCATATTTTATTTTTTAATGTGTTAAAAGTGAACTCATTTGTTTAGACTAGTTTCATTGAGGGTTTGTTTGTCTTTATTTGGAGGCTCCACCTGGAGGTGCAACTCCTGGCAGACTCAGGGAACTATATGGGATACCAGGGATCAAACCCAGGTCTATGCTGGGTCATCCGTGGGCAATACAAATGCCCTACCACTGTGCTATTGCTCTGGCCCAAGTTTCTCATTATTTAAAAGAGTTTACATGCCTTCTTTTTGAAGGGCCACATACAGCAGTGTTCAAGGTTTACTGCAGGTTCTGTGTTCAGGAATCACTCCTGAAATGCTTGGGAAACTATTAGAGCTTAGAGATATCAAACCCATGCAAAACAAGTACCCTACCTATTGCGTTATCTCTATGGCCCTGGACTATGCTCCAAATTGAGACATTAATTTATGGTACAATCTTTGCTTTTACAAGATATTAAATATGCTGATCTTTGAGAAATGAGCTGTCTTCCTAAAAAAGAACAATTCTTCTATTTCTGTAAAAAAAAAAACATTTTATTCTAACAAACAAAAATTTTCAACTAGTGTCTTTTTTTCTAAACTCCTCCAGATTTATCAATCCCACACCTCTATCTCCCTCATAGCTATTTGTATACATTTCCTTACTATAAATGTATTTATAAATATTAATAATATTATTAGTATTATGTAATTAGTAAAATAATTTTATATAACCTGCTTGTCTCCTTCACTTTCCATGATTTCTGTAGTGTTTTAGCATTAATTTTAATTCTGTGACCTCAGTTCTATCTATATGTATTCTTCAAAGCAAACTTGCAAGGAAATCTCACCTTCAAATATTAAAAGCATCCTATATGCAATGGTGAGACTCTCTCTCCAGATCACTTTAAAATTTTAGAATGGACAAAGATGGCAGAACTTCATATTTCCTCGTGAAAGCAAACATAATAACATTAGTGAATCTATGTGTTCTTTATATATAACCAATTCAAAAATTGTTTGTCACAACCAGTGGTGCTTCGAGGATACTTCTTGCTCTGCACTCATAAATCTCTCCTGGCAGGCTCAGAAGACCATATGGGATGTCAGAAATCAAACTGGGGTTCATCCAGGGTAGGACACATGCAAGGCAAATGCCCTACCACTGTGTTATTGCTTCAGTCCCAATTCAAATGATTTTTACATAGGTAAAAAAGGACGTGGTGTCAGTAACCTTAAGAAAACAGTTCTTCCACTTCTTTGCTCAACTCACCTCAGCACCTGGCATAATGCCTGGCATGGTTTGGACTAGTCAAGTCTGCTAATAGTATCAGCCTGGGATGGATGCTTATGTAGCATCAGTGGCACCATGTAGCTGTAAAGCGGCATCTGAAGTCCCTTTGTTCTGTACAGCCAAGTTCCTAGACTGTATGTATTTATATACATATGTATGTGTATATGTAATATATGTATATACATACAAATTCTGTGAGGTGTAGGGCTGTGAGTTAGTGATAAAGCACTTACTCTAGAGGCATAAAACTACTTGTTCTATCTCTGTCACTGTTACCTGATGCCAGGTATGATCTCATCACTAGTCAAATCTTCAAATAATAAAGCATTATAGAGATCTGTGAGTGCAGACTGAGAGAGAATTTGGGATAAAAGGAAAGCCAGCCCAACTCATCACAGGAATTCAGGACCATTACCTGAAATTCAGGACGATGAAAAAAGAATGAAATTGTTTTACTGAAAGAAATTTACTTAGAAAATTGGAAAGAGAATTGTGTTCAAGAGAGAACAAAGGCTTCTCCAGAAGGGAACAAACAGGGAATACCTTTTGAAAGACATTTATACACAATTTCTCCAAATTATCTTGGATTGGAGTTGTCTGCATACATAAAAGTCAATCTGAGTGTTGTCACAGGGAATGCCTTGGACACTATATGGTACTTCATTTAGTCTTATAATTACCTTTTGATTCATCTATAGCATCTCCTTCTCTAAGGGAGCCCACTCTTCTCTGGTTAGCATCTCACTTTATTTATTTTAGTAGTACCTCAATTTCTCTATAAATAAGTTTAATATTTGCATAACAAAACTATGTTCTTTTGGCTAGTTCAGGACTAGGTAACATTTTTGTAATTTTATTATTTTTCTAAAACTTATTATCAGGATGCCTAGCTATTCTTCTACAACATTTTTATCACTTCAGAGTTCACCTCCTTAAATCTTTAAGGATATACATGGAGTGAAGGTTTCTTCTTTGCATAACTGTTCCTGCTGGCAAAAGATATCAACCTACTTATGTAAAGGGGTGAAATTGTATGTTAACTTATGTCTCCAGACAATCGGTTTGTCTTTTGGAGTTGGCAGCTAAGAATAAATCAGATAAATTAAACAGCAATTTTAATATATATTTTATATATTATATAAGGTATATTTACAATATATAATATATATTTATATTCATACATATAATATATATTACTCCCTTCAGGAGGTAAAATAATGCTTTCTCTAATCTAGGAAGGACAGTTGTTTTTGTTTTTTTCTTTGGTTTTTCGGGCCACACCCGTTTGATGCTCAGGGGTTACTCCTGGCTAAGCACTCAGAAATTGCCCCAGGCTTGGGGGGACCATATGGGATGCTGGGGGATCGAACCCCGGTCGCGATCTTTCCTTGGCTAGTGTTTGCAAGGCAGACACCTTACCTCTAGTGCCACCTCGTCAGCCCCTACAGTTTTTAAAGAATTAGAAAATAATGGCCATAGCATACAATTTTATTCTTTTCTTTTCCATTCTGAAGAGTCTTTTAGTTCCTGTTTCATCTGGCCTCCTGTATAAGATATGTTACATAGCTTTTTGAAGAATAAAATCTGTTCTTAAAAGTGATCAAGAGATAATAGAGATGAGAGCCAGGAGGACGCTTGCCACAAAGAGTGGGGGAGTGCAGTTAGGGCAAAAAATAGACTACTATGACAAAGAAAGTTGAATATGATCATTCTGGACAAGCACTGGATGTTGAAAAGAGATAAAGAAGATAAAACAATATACATGATACTCTTTCACCAACAGTACTTTACAATACTGTGTGCACAATGGGAAAGAGAGAGAGAAGAAAAATATCTGCCCCAGAAGCAACTAGGGGAGGATGAGAGAGAACCTGGGGACATAGGTGGAGGAAAATGTGTACTGGTGAAGGGTGGCCAGTCCCAATCAGATCAAATGACAAAGAGAAGAGAGTATAAAAACAGAAATATGTTTATTAAAACTCAGCATGGGAGGACAGAGACTGGATGACAAATAAACAGGGCTTGTGAACAAAATGCATAGCCTAACCTGGCATATTCCTTGAAGAAATATGGATATGTGCCTTCAACATGCGGGCTGAAAATGTATAAATTGTTTGCCTACCACATGGGTAAGCAAACATGGGTGATCCCTATTTGTTTGTCATCCAGTCTCCGTTCTCTTAGAGACCCAAGGAAAAATGTTCTAATCTTTTGTACACTGTGTGGGCCTTTATTTGTAGGTACAGACCTGTCCTGAAATGTGTAATGGCACTGCTCTGGTTCACACATTGTATGCACATTGTATGACTGGAACTCAATCATGAAAAATTATGTAACTGTGAAAACAAAAGGAAACAAAACAAATAAATTATAAACAACCTTGTATTCACAGTAGTTAAATAAACTTTTAAAATAAAAAAATAAAAATGAGTCTTAAGGCCTCAGTAAGTTCACAGAAGTAGGTTATCTCATACTCTAACATAGCAAGGACAAGAACTGGTTGGGCCATTGGGTTGGGATGATTTTTATCCCAAAGAGATGAATTCAACTTAGGACTTCTATTTTTACAACAGTAGCCTGCCAAGATATTTTTATAAATGCCCTTACATTTAGACAGTAGTTGATCTGAAGGAAATACAGTTTTCTTTTTTTTTTTTTTTTTTTTGGTTTTTGGGTCACACCCGGTGGTGCTCAGGGGTTACTCCTGACTGTCTGCTCAGAAATAGCTCCTGGCAGGCACGGGGGACCATATGGGACACCGGGATTCAAACCAACCACCTTTGGTCCTGGATTGGCTGTGCTATCTCTCCAGGCCTGGAAATACAGTTTTCTAGGGTTTTAGTAAAACCCAACCACCTGATTGAGTTTTGGGGTTAATTTTCCATACAGGTGAAACAACATATTGTTTCCATGTACTTGAATTTTCTATTGCACCTGCTCTAACCTACATATTTAACTTCAGACTTTCTAAATCAAATAAAAAGTATGTGGTAAAAATGGGCCTGCTATACAATTAATCAAAGAAACAAACTTGAGGTATCCCAAAGACCTGAAGAATATCCCTTTCAGATGTAAAGGTCAAGCTGTTTGGAATTGGAGAAATTGAGGCACTATCCAGATAAGGACAAAAACAACAAAACAAAAAACAAAACACCAAAAGACAAGCTGTAAGAGAACCTTAAGGTCATGATAAAGATTTGAAAAATCCTTCAAAATTTAAGGCTCTCCCCGAGGCAACACCAAGTTTAATTTTTATGTATACAGAGAAATTTATGTCAAGACATTTTGGAGAAACTGTATATAATCTTATTGCAAAAGCCATTCACTGCATTTCTCTAGTCTTCAGAGCAAAAGGTCATTTGTATACAGGACCTTTCTTTGATCATTATTTCTCTTTCTTCTTCTATCTTTCTGTTTCTCTTAGGCTTCTTTACACAAAACTGTTTTTACATTGCTAAAAAATTATCTCTCAGAAATTATTTTATTTTTATTATTATTTTGTACAAATAAAAACAATTGAAAATGCCCTTTCTGTATTTTTAATAAAAATAAAAAGTGTTCTTGTAATTCAGGCCCTATGGTCAAATTTATTTTCTTTATATCATCTATCAGAGTTTTAGCTAAATATTTATTCATTGGATTATATTATAATTCCACTGTATTAATTCGTGAATTTCAATGGAAAAAGTTCACTAGCATTTAATATTCACTTGATGAAGAAGAAAAGGGAAAAGGGGGGGAGAGGCATGGGAAAAGAGGAAAAGAAAAAGAGAGGGTTTGGAAGGGCAACGCAGGAAGGAAATGGAAAGGGAAAGAAAAGAAGAATGGAAGAAAAAGGAAAGGAAAGGAAGGAAGGAAGGAAGGAAGGAAGGAAGGAAGGAAGGAAGGAAGGAAGGAAGGAAGGAAGGAAGGAAGGAAGGAAGGAAAGAAGGAAGGAAGGAAGGAAGGAAAAAAGGAAGGAAGGAAAGAAGGAAGGAAGGAAGGAAAAAAGGAAGGAAGGAAGGAAGGAAGGGAGGGAGGGAGGGAGGGAGGGAGGAAGGAAGGAAGGAAGGAAGGTTATTATGATACCCCTTTAGTAAAAATATTGTAAACCACAGAATATAAAAGGAAATGATAAGGGTGTGTGTGTGTGTGTGTGTGAGAGAGAGGGGGGGGGGAAAGGAGAGATAGAAGAGAAATAGAGACAGGTAAGTGGGATAGCAGAGGTTCGGGCAGGAGGGAAACTGGGAACATCGGTGGTGGGAAATGTGCACTAGAAAAGGGATGGGTGTTGGACATTGTATGACTGGAACTCAATCATGAACAACTTTGTTACTGCATCTCACAGTAAATCAATTTTTAAAAATATTTAAAAAAATGTTCACCTTAGAATGCTAGGGTATCTGGTTATTTTGCCCAAGATAAAATCAGCAATACAATTATTTTAGGGGGTGCAATGGGGTCAGAATAAGCCATATCTGGACATGTTTATAGCTTTTGCTGCTTTGAGTTCCTGGTGTTACTGGTTTACTAGATCCTAAGGAGTCAATTTCATGGAAATGCAAATGCCAGATTTTCAATTCAGCAATTACCGTATTTTCCAGCGTATAAGATGACTTTTGAAACGAAAAAAAGGTCAATCGAGGGGCCGGTGAGGTGGCGCTAGAGGTAAGGTGTCTGCCTTGCAAGCACTAGCCAAGGAAAGATCACTACCGCTGTTAGATCCCCCCAAGACAGGGGCAATTTCTGAGTGCTTAACCAGGAGTAACCCCTGAGCATCAAATAGTTGTGGCCTGAAAAACCAAAAGAAGAAAAAAAAAAAAAGTCAACCAAAAATCGGGAGTTGTCTTATACGTTGAGTATATCCTGAAAAACCTCTGGATATGCTGCTAAATGATAATCATCTGGATATTGCCATGAAACGAATTTTCCAACTTGATCCTGCACCAATCACTGCAAGGCTGCTCGGACTGTCTCTCAACTCAGCCAATCCATGCTTTTGATGCATGCAAATTAGACAATGTTCTGGACCCGAATCTACACTGTAAAAAGCCTGCTCAGATGGGCCAGAGTCAGAGAGGAAGTCTATTACAGTATAACCTTTGAACCTTTGCTTGTTGTGATTGGCTCACTGTGGTGCATACAGTTGCAGCACAGGAACAGTTCTGTCTTATACAGTGCATATAGGCCTAAACCTAAGTTTTAATTGTAAAATTAGGGGGTCGTCTTATACGCCTGGTCATCTCATACACCGGAAAATACAGTAGATTTATTTTTATTACTATTACATTATTATTATTATTATTATTATTATTATTATTATTATTATTATTATTATAGCTTTTGTGTCAAAACTAGTGGGGTGGTACTCAAGGACTTACTCCTATTCTGCATTCAGGAATCACTCTTGGTGAGGTTGGGGTGCCAGGAATAAATCTTGAATCAGTCATCGGCAAAGCAATTAGCTTTCCTGCAGGACTATCACTCCAGCCTCAGTTGTCACTGTTCTTTGTTTAGGACTCAGGTGTCTTCAAACTACGGCCTGCGGGCCACATATTGTATTTGTTCTCGTTTTGTTTCTTCACTTCAAAATTAGATATATGCAGTGTGCATAGGAATTTGTTCAGTTTTTATTTTCACTAAAGTCTGGTCCTTCAACGGTCTGAGGGACAGTGAACTGGCCCCCTGTTTAAAAAGTTTGAGGACCACTGATTGCTGTTTTGGGGGCTATGCTCACCCAGGGCTTTACTACTTGCTTACTTCTGGGTTAGGGCTCAGGGATTACTCCAAGTCAGTGGTGCAAGGCAACCACAATACTTCCTGTATTATGGCTATGGTTTCCCACTATGGGCTTCTTAATGTAATATCTCTACTATGTAAAAATCTTTTTCTTCAATCTTAAATAGGCTTTGTAAAATTTTTATTATCTTTTCTATACAGAATTTTATATTCTGTAATATAATATAGCATTTTTGTTACTCAATTTTTTTTTTTGGTTTTTCGGGCCACACCCATTCGATGCTCAGGGATTACTCCTGGCTAAGCGTTCAGAAATTGCCCCTGGCTTGGGGGGATCATATGGGACACCAGGGGGATCGAACCACAGTCCTTCCTTGGCTAGCGCTTGCAAGGCAGACACCTTACCTCTAGCGCCACCTTGCCGGCCCCGTTACTCAATTTTTTAACTTGTGCCCCAATTTTATAAGCAATTTATCATGCTTTCTCCATTTATTCAGTTATTTCCTAAAAAGCTAATATATTCACTCATTTTTCATGATATAACATAATATTTATAATTTATAATGGTGGTTACTTTTTGAATTTTTATAATATGTTAAATATATGTCAGTAGCTAATTCATGAATATAAATATTTACTTTTAAAGCTCTGGCTATTAATGCTAATAGTATTAACATATTTTTATTTTAATACAGTCTGTCTATGGTTTGCAAAATGATATTAGAAGTCACAGTCCCACGCACACAGCTATACCAGAAACTAAACTTCCAACAGAAGATGAGTTACAGCAGCAGGTAGGACAACCTATAAAATTAACAATGAAGTTCAGTTAATACATTTTAATATAATGAATATTTTAAGGTTGTGTGGTTCACTATTTTGTCCAGAAGGTTTATTTTTAGGTAATAAACTAATCTAAATTTAAGATGTGTGGTCACTTAAAAATATAAAGTATGTGGAGGTGGCTCTAAAATTTTCACATTTAAGGAAAAAGAATGTTATAAAATTTTTATATTTAAGGGGCAGGTTCAAGAATAAAAAGGGTTCAATTCCCTCTCCTAAAATAAAAGAAATAAAGCATAAACAAAATTACTTATTCTTTAATATTCAGAAGCCTTTTGTGTGGGCAAATTTTAAAAATCATTTCTATTAATTTATAGGCAAATCCACTACCAAAATTTGTTTTATACTCCAGAAATGTCTTACATATTGAGAAGACAAAAAGTTAGCAGCTTAATAAAGTGGTGCGACAAAATATACCAAATGAGTTCTTAGTCTTTTTCTGACAACTTGATTTCTATAACTCTTGACTTTTTCCCTTTCAACACTGGTATATGTTATTTCTCCTTTTACCAATTAATGGATAATTTGACCTTCATGAAGAAACCCCATTTCTTCTCTGTCAAAAAATATTTAATGCTCGAATTATTTCAGTTATGCCCGTTTCCCTCCCAATATTTTATTATAATGGTATTTATCCTTTCAGTAAGGATAATTAAACCCAAATTAAATTGAGTTTTGAACTCGAGTTGAGTTCTACATATTTGTTTATGTATGTCAGAAATTTTTTATGAAGTTATTCTCAACACTTGGTCAGAGAGATAGATCAATTGGATGAGCACATGTTTTGTATTAAGGAAAGCTAATTTGCTCTCCAGCAAATTAGGGTACCTTAGAGTGACCCCCAGATACTAACAGGAATGGCTTCAAAACACAGAACATTGATGCTTTGATGAGAAAGTATTAAATCTGGATCTATTTTAAATTGTAGTAAGAAATACATTTATTTTGTGAATCTAGGAACTGAATTACCAAATTGCAATCCTAATTCAGCTTTTTAATAAAAAGAAATCTGTGCAAAGCTTTTAAAATAAAATTATATTTTAATAAAATAGGTATATATTTTAATTTATTATCATTCTAATGTATATTGGTTAGTTTCAAATTGATTTTAATTGATTTTTAACTTTCCAATTTCTCTGGCTTAAAATTTTTGCAGTGTTTTCACTTTATAAAAGCAAATTATTTAAAATTATATTTTAAGAATTTAGAAATGAACATTTTCTGATGTCATTATTTATATGACCATTATTTAAATTCTTTTTCAGATAAAATATTGGCAAAAGCAGTTAGATAGACATCGTCTAAAAATGTCAAAAGTTGCTGATAGGTGGGTATTTAAATATATGCATTTACAATTTTAAGATTCTTATGGCAAACAAATATAGTTAAATGATAAATGAACTGCTGGGTAGAATAAAGAGTAAATAATTAAAACACATTTTTGATGTTATTTTTGCTTTACTTTTTCATATATAGAATATATCAAGAAATTTTCATTGCAGGTTAAATGACAGAATCATCCAGGTTTAGGGATCTAAACCTTGAAAAACAAGAATAAGACAGACTATTCAAAGTTGACTCTTTTTTATCCCTGATGGAAGAAATAAAGTTTTCAATTTACATTACAAGTCTGTCAAACTAGAACCTTTGTAACTCCATATTAAGATCCATACCACTTGGTTAATGCATGATAGAATTCTAATTAATCTGATGTAGGTATTATTTCTTTTCTTTCTTTATTCAAATCTAATCATAATAGCATTCAGTTTGAGGCATCCTTTACTTTGCTTCCTCTTGATTTAAATACATATATATTTTTAAATAGTTGTTTTTTTTTGTCAATGATTACCCTCCCTTTTAGTGGCATTATGGGTTTACTTGTAGGAGGATTGGTTATCAAGATTAAAGCTGACCCTTAAAATTTTCTTTCACACCTAGACCATTTCTATTTTATTAGAGAGATGCTTATGTATATAGGGGAGAAAAATAACTTAGATTTTTATTCCAGGGAGCACATAAAAAAAGAAAGATATTAAAATGTAAAATTTACATTGGATTAATTCTGCAAATAATGATTTCTTGGTCAGATGTTTTTATATGATTTCCCTCACATTAGACTAGATATAAAAATTTCAGCAGAAAGCTACGGAAAATGAAATGGCTTTTTTTTCCTCTCTAGTTTGCTAAGTTACACAGAACAATATTTAGAATATGACCCATTTCTGGTGCCTCCTGACCCTTCTAATCCATGGCTGTCAGATGATACTACTTTATGGGAACTTGAAGCAAGGTAGGTGATACCTTGTTTACTGTCCATAAATGGCATTTAGTCATGATATCCAAAGTTCTTGATCAAAGTAATGGTTTTGAATTTTAGAAATTTGCTTTTTTTTTTTTTTTTGGTTTTTGGGTCACACCCGGCAGTGCTCAGGGGTTACTCTTGGCTCTATGCTCAGAAATCGCTCCTGGCAGGCTCAGGAGATCATATCGGATGCTGGGATTTGAACCATCGTCCTTCTTCATGCAAGGAAAATGCCTTACCTCCATGCTATCTCTAGCCCCATAAATTTGCATTTCTATTAAGACTTGTGATTCTTAAAGGACAAGTACATAGAATACAAATGCTTCAAGACAAAAAGAACTGAAATCTTTTGTTCTTGAAATTTAGCTTGCATTTAGCTTCCTTAAAAATTCATAAAGTCACAAGATGCAAGTTTCTACCTAAAATAAATGCTATACCAATACTTAGTTAAACCAGATATAAGCATGCCTTAATAAATTTTATTTTTAAATAAGAATGAACTTACTACAAACTCTTTAAGAGAACCTGACAAGACTGACTTCTGTTAAGATGAAAGCATAATTCTCTTTTTTTGTTTTGGTTTTGTTTTTGTTTTTTGGGCCACACCTGGCGGTGCTCAGGGATTACTCCTGGCTCTACGCTCAGAAATCGCTCCTGGCAGGCACGGGGGATCATATGGGACTCCGGGATTCGAACCAACCACCTTAGGTCCTGGATCGGCTGCTTGCAAGGCAAACACCACTGTGCTAGCTCTCCGGCCCGGAAAGCATAATTCTTGTTCTCTTATTTTTATCACGATATAGGAAAGAATTGTCAGTCTGAACAATCACAAAAATATCACTTTCTGTCCCTTTAGAAAGTGGTTTACACAGGAAGAGACTAGAAACCAAGCATTGTGCCAGAATAAGGCAACACATTTCATTGACAATAGAGTCAAAATTAGAATTTAGACTTCTTTCCCAGGATATTTTCCCCAGTACAACAGAGAACTGCACTGTGAAGTTGTAAATAATTTTTTTTTTGTGGTCAAAATATCTTGACGCAGGGGTCTCAAACTCGCAGCCTGCGGGCTGTTTGCGGCCCTCCGTACAACATTTTGTGGCTCGCGGTCGGCCTTCAAATATCGCAGTATTCATGATTATTCGCTTACCAAATAATCGCAATAAAAATCGCATTGGTAAGAAAAAATCGCATTAAACTTTTGCATACACCGAGCAGTTCTGTTCGGGTTATGCAAATGTTAATTGCGATTTTTTATTGCGAATATTCGGTAAGCGAAATCCCTTATGCAGCCCTGCCTCACCCCGACTTTGCCTCCTGCGGCCCCCAGGTAAATTGAGTTTGAGACCCCTGAGTATCACCTCTTATTATTTGCCTTATCTAGTTAACAGAGTTCTTGGATATCTATATCCTGAATATCAAAGAAAATATCAAGGTTTTTTTTTTTTATTAAATCAATTTAAACAGGGATGTTAAGATTGTATAGTGGTTAAGGCTTGTACCCAACTTGCACCTGGCTGACTCTGGTTTCATACCAGCATCCCATGTGACCCCATACTAGTATCCCTAGTGACTCTAGGATAAGCTCTGGCCACAGATAGGGTTGATGCAGTCCACACTATCCCATAAAAAATAATATAAAAAATTAAAGAGGAACCAGTGAGTTCATACAGTAGGTAGGATGTCTGCCTTACACGTTGTTGACTATAGTTGTATTGACTCCAGAACTCCATATTGTCTCCAAAGCACCTTTAGGAATGATCTCTTATGACAGAACCTGGAGTAAGCTCTGAGCACTTCCAGGTGTTTTTCCAAAGTCAGTTTCTAGGACCAAATGACTCAAAAATCAAAATATAGGGGCTTCATGAAATTGGATTTTTAAGGGAAAATGTAACAGCAAGAATATATAGGACTTTTATCAAAAGTAGTATGGTTGATTTTGCTTTCTCTCCTACAGTAAAGAACCAAGCCAGCAAAGGGTAAAACGATGGGGGTTTGGCATGGATGAAGCACTGAAAGACACAGTTGGAAGAGAACAATTCCTCAAATTTCTAGAGTCAGAATTTAGTTCTGAAAACTTAAGGTAAGACATCTTGTTTGGATATTAATGCTATAAACCAGGTACATAGTTGCATCTGTCTAGTTACTTGTGCTAAGCAAAATAATTATATTCCCACCAAGAAAATAACATGATCTTATTGAATTTCTGCCACTTTATGGGTTGTAAGAAAGTAAAAAAGATACACCCTGTCTAACATTGCTTATAATATAAATATATATATATATATCTTGATTTGTAAAAAAAAATAGACACATTGTGGTTCATTTGAAATAGATTCCATAAATATGATCTTTAGACTAATGTTTCTTAAAATGGTGAATGGCCAGTAATATTTATGCAGTTAACTTAATATATCACCTATTTTTTTGAGTATTTTGCTGGCCCCTTATTGGGTGCATACATGTTTGGGAGTGTGTGATTTTTCCACTAATTATTAAGAAATGACCTTTTTTGTCTGAATAGCCATTTTAATCCTGACATCTGGTATTACCCCGACCTTTTATAAGGAAACTGTTTGCTTGAATTATTTTTTTCTAATGCTTGATGTGAGTCTGTCTTTTCTATGACTATTCCAATGTATTTCTTGCAGGTAGTAAAATGTTGGATTTAATTTTGGAATCCATTTTGCCTCTCTGTGTCTTTTAATTGTGACATTGACATAAATTATTGTCATGGAATTTTATGCCATACTTTTTGAAGTGTTTGTTGTTTTTGTGGGGTTTATTATCCCTTAAAGTTCCTATTCAGAGAGAAAGAGAAAAGATGGGAGAAGGTAGGAAGGAACCTGGGGACATTGTTTCAAGAAATGTGCACTGGTCAAGAGTGTTGTACATTGTCTGACTAAAACAAAAAAATGAATGACGATGTATCTGTTTAAAAGACAACTGTATTATGAGTAACATTGAAAACATGTTTAAATAAAGTAACTAATAAAAGAAGAAAGAGGCTACCACAAAAATTTACTAAACTCACTTCTTTTACATTTTTTTTTTGGTTTGTAAGCTCCTTTTTAGACATTACACTGTTTTTCTTTCCTTCAAAACTTAATGATAGTCTGGATGGGTGAAGTATTCGTGGTGAATTTTCATTTCATTGATTTTTTTAACAATATGCCACCACTTATTTTTAATATCTTTATTTAAACAACTTGATTACAAATATCATTGTAGTTGGGTTTCAGTCATGTAAAGAATAACCCCCCTCACCAGTGCAATATTCCCATCACCAATGTCCCAAATCTTCCTCTTCCTTACTCTGTACTCTAGACATGCTTTTTACTTCCCTCATTTATTCTCATTGTTATGATAGTTGTCAGTGTATTTATTTCTCTAACTGTACTCATCACTCTTTGTGGTGAGCTTCATGTGGTGAGCTGCACCTTTCAGCCCTCCTTTCTTTTGTCTCTGAAAATTATTGCAAAAATGTCTTTTATTTTTCTTAAAACCCATAGATTAGTGAGAATATTCTGTGTGTCTCTCTCTCCCTCTGACTTATTTTAATCAGCATAATAGATTCCATGTACACCCATGTATAGGAAAATTTCATGACTTCATGTCTCCTGATGGCCGCATAATAGTCTATTGTGTATATGTACCACTGTTTCTTTAGCCATTCATCTGTTGAAGGGCATCTTGTTTTTTTTTCCCAGAGTCTGGCTACTGTAAATAGTGCTGCAATGAATATAGGTGTGAGGAAGGAATTTTTATATTGTACTTTTGTGTTCCAAGGGTATATCCCTATGAGTGGTATGGCTGGATCATATGGGAGCCTAATTTCTAGGTTTTTTTTTTAGGAATCTCCATATCGCTTTTCAAAAAGGTTGGACTAGATGGCATTCTCACCAGCAGTGGATAAGAGTTCCTTTCTCTCCACATCCCTGCCATCACTGCTTGTTCTCATTCTTTGTGATGTACGCCAATCTCTATGACATGAGATGGTACCTCATAGTTGTTTTGATTTGCATCTCCCTGATGATTAGTGATGTGGAGCATTTTTTCATGTGTCTTTTGGCCATTTGTATTTCTTCTTTGACAGTGTCTTTTCATTTCTTCTCCCCATTTTTGATGAAATTAGATTATTTTTTCTTTTAAAGTTCTGTCAGTGTCTTGTATATTTTGGATATTAGCTCCTTATCTGATGGGTATCAGGTGAATAGTTTCTCCCACTCAGGGGTGGTTCTTATATCTTGGACACTATTTACTTTGAGGTGGAGAAGCTTCTCAGCTTAACATATTTCCATCTATTTCTAGCGATTAGGCAAGAGAAAGATATCAAGGGAATCCAGATAGGAAAGGAAGAAGTCAAGCTCTGACTGTTTGCAGATGACATGATACTATACTTAGAAAACCCTAAAGTCTCTTTATAAAGCTTCTAGAAACAATAGATTCATATAGCAATGTGGCAGGCTACAAAATTAACACACAAAAATCAAAGGCCTTTTTATACACCAATAATGATAGGGAAGAAATGGACATTAAGAAAACAACCCCATTCACAAACTCAAATATCTTGGAGTCAATTTGACTAAAGACATGAAGGACCTATACAAAGAAAACCCTGCTCCAAGAAATAAGAGAGGACACGTGGAAATGGAAAAACATACCCTGCTCATGATTTGGCAGCATTGTAAATATTTAATGGGATCCCTCTAAAGATACCCATAACATTCTTCAAAGTGGATCAAACACTTCTGAAATTCATTTAGAACAATAAGCACCCTCAAATAGCTAAAGCAATACTTGGGAAAAGGAATATGGGAGGCATTACTTTCCTCAATTTTAATCTGTATTACAAAGTAATAGTTATCAAAACAGCATGGTATTGAAATAAAGACAGATTCTCACATCAGTGAAATAGGCTTGAGTACTCAGAGAATGTTCCCCAGACATACACTCACCTAATTTTGATAAAGGGGCAAGAATTTCTAAATGGAGCAAGGAAAGCCTCTTCAACAAGTTGTCAGACACTTGTAAAAAAGTGAACTCAGACTCCCAGCTAACACCATGTATGAAGGTAAAATTCATATGAATTAAAGACCTTGATATGAGACCTGAAACCATAAGGTAGATAGAACAACACAACAGGTAAAAGCCACCACTTTTTTATATAGCCTGGATAATTTGCTTGTGATAAATATGCTATAAATATTAAGTTTGCTTCACTGTAGGTAATTTTTTGATCTTGCTGTTTTCAGCAATCTATCTCTGGTTTTTATTTTGACAAGAATGTGCCTTAAGTTCAAAGTTAATGACAACAAAATTGATATCCAATCTATAACAAGCTGTATGAGGGGAGAATAGTTTCATTAGCATTATGTTGGGTAAATGAGTGAGATGTGGGATGCATGTTGGGAACATCAGTGGAGGGAGGACAACATTGGTGGTGGGAATGCCCCACATTCCTTGTCACTATGTGCTTTAAATATTACTGTGAAAGATTTGTAATTCACTTTGACTACAATAAAAATAAAAAAAAAAGAAGAATGTGCCTTAGAATGCTTTATTATGAGTATCTTTTAGCTGGAACTCTTTGGTTATCCAGGAAGTGAGTACATGCACTTTCAGCTCTGGGGTCTTCTTAATAATGTCTTTGACTGTTAATTCTTCATAAGGATTTTCCTCCTGGATCTCTCGGACCTTAAATATATGTATGTTGTTGTTGTTGTTTTGTTTTGTTTTTGGGCCACACCCGTTTGACGCTTAGGGGTTACTCCTGGCCATGTGCTCAGAAATCGACCCTGGCTTGGGGGGACCATATGGGACACCGGGGGATCAAGCCGCGATCTGTCCTACGCTAGTGCTTGCAAGGCAGACACCTTACCTCTAGCACCACCTTTCCGGCCCCATGTATGTTGTTTTTGATGAATTTATCCCAAAGGTCTATTGCAATTGTTCACTTATTTGAGGTTTTCTTTTAAACTTTTAATTCTGTTAGTGAGGCCTTCCAGTGAGATTTTTATTTACCCTACCAATTTTTATACCTGTTACTGTTTGACTTTTTATCATTTGTGCTCTCATATAATCTGCTCTTGTTGACTGTATCTGTAATTTCCTCAAGTTCCTTGAACATCCTAATGTTTCCTCACTAAAGTCCTTAGAGAGGCTGTATAGGTGGCTGATATTAATTGGGTCTTCAAACCTACCGTATTTATTCACTAAGTGTTGTGGGTTTCTGCATGTTTTTCTGTTATGAGGTTTGCAGTGTGATGGTGGTTTAATGTTGTGGTGGGGCTTATTGGCTAGAAGAAATGTGTAGTCCTAGATTGATGTAGAGTTGACACACTCTTCTTGGGACTCACTGAACTAGAGTAAAATTAGCTCTTCTGTGTTTATGAGGAGTATCGTGCCAATCTCTATGTCTGCCTCTTTTTCTTTAGAAAGTGTCTCTTGGTATAGTTCAGGAGGTTTGATTTAAAAGTGCTCCCTCATTATGGGTCTTGGTGCTTCTTTTTCCCAAGGTGCACTGACCTGGAGTAAAAATGGCTCTTCAGTGTCAAAGAGGAGCTGTTGCATATCTTTCTGTCTGCTTCAGTTTCTTGAAATCATTGTCATTGTTGTTTGCTTTTACTTGGTAATAAATTAAAGAACATTTTTATGTGCCTTTTAACTATTTGTGTAGCCTCTTTGGTTAATTTTTGGCTATCTGATCTCCTACAACTCATTTTTAAAATTGAAAGCATTGTGATTTTAAAATGTTTTTCATAGTTGGGTTTCAGAAATACAATATTTTAGGACCCATCTACCACTAGTATTAACCTCCTTCACAATGCTTCCAGTGTCTATCCTATGCCACCACCACCCTATGCCCAATATGGCAACATTACAGGCCCATTTTAAATTTTGGTTGTTAAAGTATGGGTCTCATGATTTCATTGTTTGTAGACTCTGGCTTTATACTTAGTTCTGTCCTTTCTAAACACCACCAATGCAGTAAGACCTCTTGGCCTCTCAACAATTCACATTTAAATTATGGCATTTCTTCATGCAGTTATAATGAATACCACATGTAAGTGATATCATTTTTATTTATCTTTCTTCTGCTTTACTTTATTTAATATAATAACTTCCTGTTCCATCCTTGTTCCAGGAACATGCATGATTGCATCATTTTTTTTACATTTATGTAGTATTCTCCTGTATATATGTGCCAAATATTTATGATCTACTCAAATGTGGTTGTGTTGTCTAGGCTGATGCGAAAGCTCAGCTCTTTTACTGCATGCTCTGATGAATAGTGGTGGGCATACATTATTTTTAATCAGTTATTTTCTGTTCCAGGATAGATACAAAAAAGTTGGATTACTGAGTCGTATTGCAGATCACTTTTGAATTTAATGATAACTATCAATATTGTTTTCCATTGAGGTTTGAGGAGGCAGCATTACCACTAGTGGTGGACAAGGCTTCCTCTTGCACCACATCCCAACTACAACAAACTGTTCCCAATATTTTTAATATATGCCATCATCACTTGTATAAGATGATATTGCATTGTTGGCTTGGTTGAGATTTCCCTAATGATAGTGATGGTAAGCATTTAGTTAGGTGCCCATAGGTCATCTGTTGTTCCTCAAAAAAGAGTCTGTTCATTTTCTCTCCCAATTTTTGATGGACATTTTAGGTTTGGTGAGGTTAACTGAGGACTTTTTATATCCTATATATTAACCCTTTTCTGATGTTTTGAGTACAAATATTTTCTCCCACTCAGCTGTCTTTTAATTTTATTCCATGTTTCTTTTGCAATGCAGAAACATTTTAGTCTGGTGTACTCCCATTTATTCACATTTGATTCTGTAGCTTTTGTGATTGTTATTTCATCATTGAAGACTCATTTAAGGTCTGTGTTGGAGTGTTTATCCTATGTGTTTCTCAATAAACTATGTATTTATGTCAAATCTGAAGGTCGTTATCCACTTTGAATTGATTGAATTTTGTGTGAGGTGTGAGATATAGAGAGATCTTAATTTCTTATATATGGTTATCAAATTATCACAAAACTGTTAAAAAGACTTTCTTTATTCCATTTTATGTTCTTGACTCCTTTGTCAAAAATTAATTTGCAGTTTGCAGTTTATCACTAGATATTCTACTCTGCCTTTGTTCTGAACATCTGTCTTTATTCCAATGGCCACTGTTTTAATCACTATGACTTTGTAGATGAACTTCAAGTTAGGTAATGAGATGCTTCCCAGTTTCTTAATTTTTAGTATGGGCTTATCTATTCTAGGTCTTTTATTGTTCAACATAAACATTATAATTTATTGTTCTAAACCCATGAAGAATGTTGTCAAATTTGGATAGGAATTGCATTGAATCTATATAGTCATTTAGGTAAGATGGTCATTTTGATAACATTGATTCTTCTGATCTATGAACAAGGAATATTTTTCCATTTCCTTAAGTCTTCTTCAATTTCTTTCATCAGTGTTTTAAAGTTTTTGTGGTATAGTCTCTTCTGTTTTTTTAATATAATTTTTATTTTGATCATATGGCTTACATATTGTTGACAATAATATTTTAGGTACATATTTACATAAAATCAGGGGGGATTCCCATCACCGATTTGTCCTCCCTACACCTCCGTTTTCGTCCTACCTCCCATATGCTCCTCCCTCACCCCCGGGGCTGCTAGAATATGTGATCCCCTCTGTACCTAGCATACTACTTAGTAGTCTTGCACCTGTTTGGTCTTGGTGCCTCCCTTATTTCCCCCTCTAACTGGGAGGCAGGACTAGCTAGTTCAAGTTATGTGGTTTTGTTTGAAGAAGAGAAAAGTAATAAACTGGGGTAAAAGTGTAATGCGCCAAAAATGGGCAGAATCCTTCTAGAGGCTCTCAACATTGGTTTGAGAGATGAAGGAGAAAAAGAAGGTGAAACACACCAGAAGTACAAAAAGAAGTGTCAAATATCCAGTGAGGATGCCAACAATAACGATAAGCACCACAAAAAAAAAAAAAAAAAAAAAAAAAACCATGGTCTTGAGATAAGAAACATGGCAGAGCACATAAAGAAAGAAAAGAAGAGAAAAAAATAAGTATAAATGGGGAGAACAACTTCAATAATCACACCAAAACAAAGAAATCAACAAAAAGTAGATAGGTAAATAAAAATAAAAAATAATAATTATAAATGAAGATAAAAAATAATATATAAAAATAAACAATGTTTTGTGCTTTTTGCTTTTTTCCCCCTCTTGCACTGGCACAGTAAATATTGGGGTCATTTGAAAAGGAATTTACTTGGCCTAAGAGATATGGGGTTTCTCCACCCTTGGTGTATATTGTCATGGGATGAACTATAGACTCTGTTCCAGTTCATTTACTCTCCCGGTGGTGCTTTCGTGGTGTTTGGATGACTTCTGCTCCATCGTGGGTGATAAAATCAGACCTCTGTATCTAGAGATCTCAGTATCTGCACAGGTCCAGGAGTGGGACTTATGATGAAGTCTTTCTTTGTGGTTCTAGAAGTTCTGTTCCCTCAGTGTCATTTTAATCCATCTTCTGTGGTTGGTGGTCTTGGTCTTTGCACTGATCCTAGGATGGCACTTAGTATAGCGTCTTTCATTGTGTTTCCAGAAGCCCCATTCCATTGCAATTTCTCTGCCAGACCTTTGGAACTAGGGATCATGGTTGTTGTGCAGGTCGTAGTTCAGACCCTAGACTAGGGCTTTTTTATTGGTCCCAAGAAATATACAGCCTGGTCATGGTTCTAGCAGCCAGTCATCTGTAAATCGCAATCTTGGCTTTTGGACCTACCAAAGGGTGACAAGTCTTCTGATTTTGTCTTATCGTTAGCTAGTAAAGTAGGATAACCTGCTCTTAGGTCAAGTTGTTCCCATTTCCTCATTGTCAGGATATCATATTAGAGCTGGTACTTGTTGGTGACCCAGCAGTATTAAAGCTGTCCTGGTTGGGATTTGTTTCCTGTAGCTGTTGTGAAAAACTGTGTTGTTTCTATGTCTGGGATCCAGGGTTCAAGGCTGGACGGATGGTGTCTAATCACCTGAGGTCTAAGTTGGGTCCGCGTGACATATTTTCAAGGTAGGAGATATTCCTGTATTGTAAACAAGTATGAGTTCCTATCCCTAGAAGATAAGAGCTCTTTTTTATATGTAAGATTTCCCCTTTTTTTAGTGTGCCTTTGCAGGGAGAAATGGTGCTACATTATATTGTCGGTGCATTTGGGGGTGGACAGAGAAGAAAACAGAAACAGGTCACACACCCAAAAAAGATAAAAATAGGAATAAAAATATATGTACTCACATATGTATATGTAGAACAAACATTTTTTAAAAAATGAATTAACAAAGTATTTAAAGGAACAAAGTGATGCAAATGACTACCTTACTTTTGGGGAAAAGCAGGTAAAGAGGTGGTGTAATACAAGTCTTATACGTATATTGGAAGTACAGGTTTTCCCATTGTCTTTTGGGTTTTTCTTGTGGTGTGTGGGTTCCCAGTCACCTTTTCATCACACCCCCTGACCTTCTTCAGATTGGCAAAAGATTTGCGACAGGGAGGTCTTGGAAGAGTTCTTGCATTGGGAATACTTTTGGAGCTAAGTCCGGTTTTCAAGTAACAGTCCATGTTAGGGGGAATTGGTAGGGAGGGCCACGCAGCATGAGTTCACAGGGGAGTTGGCTGCCTTTTCTTGCAGGGGACGAGGTGTGGGTTTGACTGGGTATCACTTCGCTTGGGTGCTGGGTACTGATTCGTTGGGGTAGGAGGTCAGTCTTGATGCCTAATGGATTAAGGACTGAGGGTGAAGAGTTTTAATATGGTAGGAGGTCTGGGTGGGATTGAGGGGTGAAGGGATAGTTGGATTTCCAAAGTGTGGAAAGGGAAAAGTATATGGAAGGGGTAGGAAGGAAGAAAAGAGAAAATACATTAAAAAGAAAGGGAGAAGAGAAAAGAAAAGTAAAGTAGAAAAGAAAGTAGTGAGAAGAGAGGAGATAATAGCAAGGGAATGCTAGTTTGCTTGAATGTATTCGATGAGTAGGGCCTGTAGATTAATTCTGTAGGTTACAGTTGCTGCTTCAGTGGTCTGACTGGTCACGTGCTTCAATTCCTAAAAGAAGGTATAACCTAGAGATAAAGTGTATGTTAAAGAGTTTTCTTGGGACCATCTCATAGTGCAAGCTGTGTATGGTATCTTATGTGACTGAGCCCCGGGTTGCATTTAGTTTGTTTACCCTTTGTATCCAAGAACGCCTGTGGACAGAAAAGCTGAGAGGTTATTTTAAGTATAGTAAGATAAAGGCTTTAAAACATAGTGCTATGGAATGTTTCCATTAGAGTCAGTGATTTCCCGTGGTATTCTTTACCTATGATCCTGTAACAATCTCTAAGGGATTATTATGGGCCTTTGTTGTAGAAGGCTGATTACATACCTCTTCTCTCTATGCTGCTGTTTCTGGTGTTGCTGGTTTCTTTGTGGTATAATGTGTAGTCAAATTTTGTGTTGTTCCTTTTTCATGTATTTTGGACACTACTCCCAAGTATATGTTGACTATTACAGTGTTTGGAGTTTCTACCCTGTTAAACCCTGTTATTTGATGGTTGAGTATTAGTTGTGTATAAGATATATGTTCTAGGTGCTTCAGAATAGTGCTATCATTCTGTGTTTATCTTTTGTCTTCTGACTTACTTTGTTTAACATAACATGTTCTAGGTCCATCCATGTTGCTGCAAAGTCTTTGATTGTACCATTTCTGACTGCCATGTAGTATTCCATTGTGTATAGATACCACATCTTAATGATCCATTCATCTGTTGTTGGACATCGAGGTTGGTTCCAAGACTTGTCTATTATACTGAGTGCTGCAATAAATAGTGAGGTTGCCACGTATTTTGGGATGAATGTCCTTCCAACTTGGGGGTATATACCTAGGAGAACAATTGCTGGGTCAAATGGGAGCTCAATTATGAGTTCTTTGAGCACTCTCCAGACTGTTCTCCATCGGTGTTGGACTAGGGGGCATTCCCACCAGCAGTGAATGAGAGTGCCTTTCATACCGCATCCCCGACAACAGAGATTGTTCCCATTATTTTTGATGTGAGCCATCCTCACTGGTGTAAGGTGATATCTCATTGTTGTCTTGATTTGGATCTCCCTGATGATGAGTGAAGGTGAGCATGTTTTCATGTTTTTATTGGCCATCCTTCTGTCTTCCTCTGAGAAGTGTCTATTCATTTCTTCTCCCCATTTTTATGGCTTTATTTGGTTTTGGGGGGCTCAGCCTTTTATTTTAAGCCATGCTTATCCTGTCATTGTAGGTGTGTTTCTTGCAGACAGCAGAAGTCTGGTTTATTTTTCCTAATCCATTCTCTACTGTGTGTCTTTTAATTGGAGAGTTTAGTCCGTTGACATTTAGGGAGATTATTGACAGAGATAACTGTTGTGCAGTTGTGTTGTGTAGGGTCGTTGTTGTTACAATTGGGGGTTTGGATTGTGTAATTCATCTGAGTAGGTCTTTTAGGATCAGCTTTGTTTGCACAAATAATTCAAGTTTGTTCTTGTTTGAGAATGTTTTTAGTCTGCCCTCCCATATAAATGATAGTTTTGCTGGGTATTGTACCCTGGGTTGGAAATTTCTTTCACTCAGGTGTTTAAATATGTCTTTCCACTGTCTTCTTGTTTGAATTATTTCAAATGGGAGATCTAGTTTGATTCTTATGTCCCTTCCTTTGTACTTAGGGTTTTTTTCTCCCTTATTGCTTTAAGTTTTTCATCTTTCTCTTAATTTTTTGCCATTTGGATTACTATATGTCTTGGTGTTGGTTTATTAGGGTCTATTTTATTAGGGACTCACTTCTCTTCCTGGATTAGCATTGAAGTTTCTTTCCAGAGGGTGGGAAAGTTCTATGCTATTATTTCCCTGACTACTTGTTCTTCCCCTTTCCCTACTTCCTCCCCTTCCAGTATACCCACAATTCTTAGATTGTTTCTTTTGTCCTTGGTCATTAGATACTGGACTTTTTCTTCCAGTGCTTTGCCTTTTATTTCTTTGTTAGTTTTGTTCATTTTTTGTTTACTGTTTTCCTTCGAGCTCTTCAATGTGCTTCTCCAACTCTCTGTTTCTGCTCATAAGACTTGTTACTTTGTCTTTTAATTCCTTCAATTCTTTTTGTATGGAATCTCTCATGTTCTTTAACATTTCTTCTTTAACTTGGCTGATTTTTTCATCCATAGATTTCTTATACTTGGTAGCTAGCGTTTCTTTCATTTCTTTTATCAATTCTTGCATTTCCTTCCTCATGGCTACTTTTAGGTCTCCTTCCCATGGATCTGTGTGTTTTGGTGGACTTGGAAACTTGCTAGGGTTTGTCTCCATATCTCCAGGTGTTAGGGTTCTCCTCGATTTACCCATATTTCTTTGCATTTATTGGTATGGTTTGGAGTGCTGTGCCTTCTAAATTCAGCCTGCTTTGGTCCCCTGTGGCTTGGGGATGGGACCCTGAGCGTTGTTCTAGAGGGGGTTGCTGGGTAAGCTCGCTGAGGTTTGGCTCCTCCTGTGCTCTTTATGTGGCCTGATCCGTTGCTTTTTCCTTTTGTTGTCAGCTAGTGCAGGTCCTTTCTTGACCACAATGGTGGAGGGCACTGTTGAGCCTAACTCCTTCGCCCCCCTCTGCTACCTGGAAGTCAGCCTTCCTTCAGTGGGTCTGGTCAATTTCCTTCTCCTTATTCCTGTCAGTCGTGCAGTTCCACTCCTGGCCACAATGGTTGT
The DNA here is from genome assembly GCF_024139225.1 of Suncus etruscus. Taxonomy (NCBI): domain Eukaryota; kingdom Metazoa; phylum Chordata; class Mammalia; order Eulipotyphla; family Soricidae; genus Suncus; species Suncus etruscus. Next base: position 49,028,538 of record NC_064854.1, on the reverse strand, counting down.
GTGCACTGTTGAGCCTAGCTCTCTGTCCTCCCTCCCCTAATTGGGAGTCAATGGAGCTCCGCCCCCTCCGAGCTTCAGCAGAAGAAATTCCCGCAGCCAAACCCACCTGGTAGCTGCCCTCAGCCCTTGGGGAGTCCCAGGTCCACTCCAGGGTTCAGGGGGGTAGGCTGCTCTAGGTTACCCAAAGGTCTAGGTGGCAGGCCCAAGCTCACCCAGTCTATTGGTCCCAGTCTGTCCCAGCTGCGCAGAATGGGTCTGGCGTAGGCGTCTCTGACCGGCTACGTGCCAGGGAACTTCACTCCCCTGTCTAAGATCGGGGTCGGGTGAGGTGATCTTTGGGGACAGGAGAGTGAGGCGGCACTCACCCTGGGTACTGGCGCATGGGGTGGTGGACGCAGGGGTCTCTGTGCACCCAGGTGGAGCGGCCTCAGGGCCCTGCACTCACTCTGGGGTCAGGTGTGCAGGCTGGTGGGCGCGGAGGACTCTGTGTGCCCATGTGGTGCGGCCTCAGGGGAATGCATTCACCCTGGGTACCGGCGCGTGGGTTGGCAGATGTGGAGGTCTCTGTGCGCTCAGGTGGAGCAGCCTCAGGGCACTGCACTCACTCTGGGGACAGGTGTGCAGGCTGGTGGGCTTGGAGGACTCTGTGTGCCCATGTTGGGCGGCCTCAGGGGAATGCACTCACCCTGGGTACTGGCATGTGGAGTGGTGGACGCAGGGGTCTCTGCGCTCTCAGGTGGAGCGGCCTCAGGGCCCTGCACTCACTCTGGGGACAGGCGCGCAGGCTGGTGGGCTTGGAGGACTCTGTGTGCCCACGTGGAGTGGCCTCAGGGGAATGCACTCACCCTGGGTACCTGCGCGCAGGTTGGCAGATGCGGGGGTCTCTGTGCACCCAGGTGGAGCGGCCTCAGGGCACTGCACTCACTCTGGGGACAGGTGTGCAGGCTGGTGGGCGCAGAGGACCAGTCTCTTCTGTTTTTATGAAATATTTTTCTTTCTTTATGGATTTGCCTTTTACTATATGTATTATGTTTGAAGTTTTAATTTTTATTTTATTTTAAAGATTATGATGGTTTAAAACTTGATGATAGGGCTTTATGCATAACACAATCTATTATAATAATTTGCCCAGTGTTTATATGTTCGTCCAAAGTTTTCGTACTCCCTACTTAATAGCCCAAATAGCTCCCTGTGGGAACCTTCTTATTGAAGACAAGTTATTATTTCTGTTGTCTTGGCATTTGTTACATACCATATGTACTTGAGTATAAGCCAAGTTTTTTTGGCACAAAATTTGTGCCAAAAACCCAGACTGGACTTATACTCAGGTTATACAGGTTATACAGGTTTATTTGTGCACCGAATCAAATGCATGTAGCCTCCAGTCATCTTCTGCCACCTGCTGGAAGGGTCGGTACTTCAGTTCAGTCTATAAGTCATGGCTGAACTGAAGAGGTAGGCAGCTGAACTGAACTGTATGTCACTGAACTATTTAATCTACAATATTCTGCACTTTGTATGAGTCTGACAGCAGTGATGATGACAATGTCTATGCTGATACCCTCACATCAGATACAGCTGAAGCTCTGTTTGGACATACAGATGAGGAGGAGGAGGAATCCAGTTTGGAAGATTTTTAACCTTTGTGACTTAGCTTGATTACCTGTTAAGCTACAGTTTTCTGCACTTTATTTAAAAATTTAAAGTTATTGTTGTTAGTTTATAGTTTTTCTTTAGCAATAAATAATGAAAATATTTAACTTCTGATTCCTCAATTGTAATTGTTTTGTGTATATATTTTTATTTTTGAAATTTACCAGTGGCTGCTGCATTTTTTCCACCTTGGCTTATACTTGAGTCACTAGTTTTTCCAGTTTTTAGAATAAAATTAGGGAGTTGCCTTATACTTATACTAGAGTATATATGGTACTTTATTTAATATATATAAAATATATATAAATATATATTTAATATATATAAATATATTTAATATATGGTACTTTATTTAATATTTAATAATATTTAATAGTATTTTAATATGACACATATAAGAGATCATTCCATGCTTTTCCATATCCTTCAGAGTAACTTTAACTAACAATGCTATCCAAATTGGTCCTTGTAAAAATATATTTCATAATTTTATCTTTTCTTATAGTTAAATAGTATTTTATTCATTGGTATAGTATAGCTTCTTTCTATTCATAAGTTCTTTTTCACTTAATTTGTTCACGTATTTTGGTAGTGAGTTGTGCTACCATGAACATAGGAGAAAAAATGTCTTTCAGGGTAGACTTTTATTTTTCTTTTTTAATCGATGCCAAAAGTAGAATTGTTGAGGCATATTACATCTCAAGTCCTAGCTTTCTTGAGGAGTAACTATATTGTTTTCCATAAAGGATGTCTTACCAGGAGTGAATTAATGTTCCTTTACCTAAATTCCCACCAACTCTGATTGTGTTTTATAAAATGTATTTGTTTCACTTGTGTGGTATTTCATTGTCTAGATTTTTATTTTCTGATAATAAATATATATAAAGTATTTTTAATATACTCTTATACTACTTCTTTGAGGAAGTTCCTGTTAATTTCTCCTTATGTGTTTTGGGGGGGATTATTATGTTTTCCTTGCAGTTTTACTAAAATTGATATATCTTAACTAGTAATCTTTAATCAGATGAATAGTAAGAAAATATGTTTCTTGTTCTATGGATTGTGCTTATATTTCTTTTATGATGTAAAAGATTATTTAATTTAGTCGTTTTTTTATAGTTGCTCTTATTTGCTTAGCAAATATAATTGAATAATTTAGATACCTCTTGTTTCAATATCATGAACTGTTCTATCAGTATTTTATTAATTATCACAAATTTAGGTCTGATATCTAAGTCCAAAATCCATTTTTATTCGACTGTTGTTCACGTTTTAAATGAAACTGCAATTTTTTGCATGTGATTCACCAGTTACCTGAACAGCATTTGAAACTCTTTCCTTGTTCAACTTGATACTTTTTGTTTTATTACTGAAGATTAACTGTCAATATACCTTGTATCTATCTTAATTACATTAAATTCCTCCAGGATATTTACTTATTCCAGTACTAAACTGTTTTGCTTATTTTAGGCTTGTTATACATTTGACTTTTTGGAAAATAAAGCCATATATACATATATATACAGATATATATATGGATTATTTTCACTATTTTGCAGGGGCATGTTTGTGTGGGGCATTTTTCCATGTGAACTTCAAGAGCATTTGTTCTATATCTTTAATAAATGTAATAGATATACTTATTGGGACTACTTTGGATTTGTAAAATGCTTTGGGGAACATTGTCAACGTTGATCCATTCAGCCTATGAACTTAGAGATCTGTTTCCATTTTCTTATATTTTATTTCTTTAGTAGAGATTTTCAGTTTTCTTTGTATAACGTTTTTGGGGGGCACACCCATTTCACGCTCAGGGGTTACTCCTGGTTATATGTTCAAAAATTGCTCCTGGCTTGGGGGGACCATATGGGATGCCAGGGGATTGAACCGTGATCTGTCCTAGGCATCTTGCAAGGCAGATACCTTACCTCTAGCGCCACCTCCCTGGCCTCTCTTTGTATATAATTTATCTCTTTTTTTAAGCTGACTTCTAGGTAATTTATTTTCATAAGCACAATTACACATTTGACTTTTTTAAATGTATCTCTTCTTTTTAATTATATATTAAAAAGCTATCAATTTCTGCGAGTTGCTCTCTAGGCAGCCACTTTACTGTACAAAGTCTATTGTTTCCAGAAATTTCTAAGAATTATTACATGTCATCTACAAATAGTGATAAATTGGCTTATTTTTCTATGAATATCCTTAATATCTATTTCTTACCTAATTGCTTTGATAAGTATTACAGAACTATATTGAATAGTATTCATGAATGTGAATATTTATTAAGAGAAACTTAATAAACAGCATTAGAAATGAAAGGGGGAGGATCGCTACAGATACTGCAGAGATTCAAAGGGGTAATCAGATTAGAGAAACTCTATGCCACGAATATGAGGACCTGGAAGAAATGGATAAATTCTTGGACTCTTATAATCTTCCACAGTTAAACCAGTATGATCTAGCATATCTAATCAAACTCATCACTACTGAGGAAATAAAAATGTTAATCAAAATCTGCCTAAAAACAAAAGCCCAGGCCCAGATAGATTCACTAACCAAGTTTTTCAAACCTTTCTAGAGAAACTACTACCAATATTTTTCAGGATCTTTCATGAAATTGAAGAATCAGGAATACTCCCAAGTAGTTTTTATGAAGCTAATTTCACCCTGATATCAAAACTAGACAGAGATGCTGCAAAAATAAATTAAAAAACTACAGACTAATATCCCTGATAAACATAGATACAGATCCTCAACAAAATTCTGGCAAATCTGGCAAATAGGATCCAGCACCTCATCAATAAGATCATACATCATGACCAAGTAGGTTTCATTCCAGGAATGCATGGATAATTTAATATACCTAAATCAATCAACACAATTATACCACATCAATAAAAAGAAAAATAAAAACTATATAATCATATCAATAGATGCAGAGAAAGCATTTGATAAGGTCCAACACCCACCCATTCTTGTTAAAAAAAAACTCTCATCAAAATGGGAATGCAAGGAACTTTTCTCAATATAGCCAAGGCCCTCTATCACAAGCCAATGGCAAATGTTATTCTGAACGGAGACAAACCAAAAGCCTTTCTTCTAAAATTTGGTACAAGACAAGGCTGCCTTCTCTCACCACTCCTATTCAATATAGTGCTGTAAATTCTTGTCATATGAATAGGCAAGAAAAATATATCAAGGGAATACAGACAGGAATGGAAGAAGTTAGCTTTCATGCTTGGCATATGATGTGATACTATACTTAGAAAACCCTATAGACTCTTCCAATAATCTTCTAGAAACAATAGATTTATATAGCAAAGTGGCAGGCTCAAAATTAACACGCCAAAATCAATGGCCTTATACACTCATAATGATAAAGAAAAAATGGACATTAAAAATACTATCCTATTCACATTAGTATCACACAAACTCAAATATCTTGGAGTCAACTTAACTAAAAGGTGAAGGACCTATACAATAAAACTACAAAACCCTGCTTCAAGAAATAAAAGCAGAAACAAGAAAATGGACACTTATACCCTTCTCATGGATTGGGAGGATTAACATCATTAAAATGTCAATATTTTCCAAAACATTATACAGATTTAATGCAATCTCTTTAAGGATGTCCATGACATTCTTCAAAGAAGTGGATCAAACACTTCCAAAATTTATTTGGAACAATAAACACCCATGAATAGCTAGAGCAACCCAATTTTCCCAACTCTAAATTGCATTACACAGTTAAAGTCATTAAAACAGCATGTTACTGAAATAAATACAGACTCTCAGATTGGTAGAATAGACTTGAGTATTCAGAGAATGTGCCTCAGACATGCAACCAATTAATCTTTGATAAAGGGATAAGAAATGCAAAATGGAGCAAGGAAAGCCTCTTCAACAAGTGGTATTGGCACAACTGGTCAGCCACTTGCAAAAAAAAGCAAATTTAGACCTCCTTCTAACACCATGCAAAAAGGTCAAATCCAAATGGATTAAGGACCTTGATATCAGACCTGAAACCATAAAGTATATAGGATAACACATAGGTAAAAGACTCCATGACATTGAGACTAAAGACATCTTCAAGGAGGAAACAGCACTCTTCAAACAAGTGGAAGAAAAGATAAACAGATGGGACTATATTAAGCTGAGAAACTTCTGCACCTCAAAGAAAATAGTGCCTAGGATACAAAAGCTGCCCACAGAATGGGAGAAGCTATTCACCCAATACCCATCAGACAAGGGGCCAATACTAAGATATACAAGTTACTGACAGAACTTAACAAGAAAAAAACATCTAACCCCATCAAAAAATGGGGAGAGGAACAATTTTTCAAAGAAGAAATTCAAACTGCCAAAAGGCACATGAAAAAAAATTTGGGAGCCGGAGAGATAGCATGGAGGTAAGGTGTTTGCCTTACATGCAGAAGGACAGCAATTCGAATCCTGGCATCTTATATGGTCCCCTGAGCCTGCCAGGAGAGATTTCTGAGTATAGACTCAGGAGCAACCCCTGATCAGTGCCGGGTGTGACCCCAAAACAAAAAATAATGCTCCACATCAGTAATTATCAGGGAGATGCAAATCAAAACAACAATGAGGTACTATCTCATGCCACGAATACAGGCACACATAAACAAAGAACAAGAATAATTAGTGCTGGCGGAGATGTGGGAAGAAAGCTACTTTTATTCACTCCTAGTGGGAATGCTGTCTAATCCAGTCTTTATAGAATACAATATGGAGATTCCTCAAAAAACTGGAAATTGAGCTCCCATATGATCCAGCTCTACAACTCCTAGGTATATACACTAGGAACACAAAAACGCAATACAAGAATCCCTTCCTCATACCTATATTCATTTTAGTACTATTTACAATAGCCAGAATCTGGAAACTACCAAGATGCCCTTCAACAAATGGATGGCTAAATAAACTGTGGTACATATACACAATAAAATATTATGCTGCCATCAGGAGCGATGAAGTCATGAAATTTTCCTATTCATGGATGTACATAGAAACTTATGCTGAGTGAAATAAACCAAATGCAAAGAGAGACATACACAGAATAATCTCACTCATTTATGGGTTTTAAGATAAATAAAATACATTATTGTTATGATGCCCAGAGATGAGTGCTAGAAGAACCGGCTCATGATATGAAGCTCACCACAAAGAGTGGTAAGTGCAGTTAGAAAAATAACAGCACTAACAACTACCATGACAATGTTAATGAGTGAGAAGTAGAATGCCTGTCTCGAATACATGCAGTTGGTTGGGGGGGAGGGAGATTGGGGGCATTGTTGGTGAGAATGTTATACTGGTTAAGGGGGTGTGTGTGCTTTGTATGACTGGAACCCAACAATAATCATGTTTGTAATCATGGTGCTTAAATAAAGACATATTAAAAAATGCAGTCTCATTCACAATTGTGAGTCATAAAATAAAATACCTGAAGTGAACTTAACTAAATCTCCTAAAGATCTCTACAAAGAAAACTACAAAACACAACTTTAAAAAATAAAAGAGGAGGCCAGAGCAATAGCATAGCAGTAGGGCATATGCTTTGCATGTGGCCAACCCAGGATGGACTTCGGTTCGATTCCAGACATCCCATATGGTCCCCCAAGCCTGCAAGGAGTAATTTCTGAGTGCAAAGCCAGGAGTAACCCCTAAATGCTGCTGGTTGTGACCCAAACCAAATAAATAAATAAATAAATACAATAAACGAGGACACGCGGAAATGGAGACATATCTTCTGTTAACAGATTTGGGAGGATAAGCATCACTAAAATGGCGATGTTCCAAAGCATTGTAAATATTTTATGCAGCTTTCATAAGTATACCAATGACATTTTTCAAAGAAGTGAATCAAATAGGAGAGAGAGAGAGAGAGAGAGAGAGAGAGAGAGAGAGAGAGAGAGAGAGAGAGAGAGAGAGAGAGAGAGAGAGAGAGATGTCTGACCCAGAAGAAGCACATGGGGGAGGGTGGTGGAAGGGATCCTGAATATATTGCTGGCAGGAAATGTGCACTGGTAAAGGGTGGTGTATATTCTAAGAGTGAAACTAGGGGCCAGAGCAGTGGCGCAAGCAGTAAGGCACCTGCCTTGCCCACACTAGCCTAGGATGAACCGCAGTTCGATCCCCTGGCATCCCATTTGGTCCCTCAAGCCAGGAGCAATTTCTGAGCTCATAGCCAGGTGTAACCCCTGAGCATCATTGGGTGTGGCCCCAAAACTAAATACAAGAAAAAAAGAGTGAAACCAAACCACATGATGCTTAAATATTATTATATAAAATATATACATATCATATACAAATATATAATACACATATATGTATATTTACATATATATTAGTCTTTGGGGCATGACAGCAGAGTTCAGAGCTTACACGTTACTCTCTGCTGAGTCATCACTACCAGCCATGCTCAGGGGACCATACCAGGGATTAAAGATGAGTCAAATATATTCAAGTCAAGCACCCAACCCATTGTTCTATATCTTGGACTCTACTTTTCTTACTTTTAAATGATATGTCATTTTCCGTTGAATACAATCTTGAGGTATTCTAAATTCTACATTTTGATACATTAAGTTATTAATATTACTTTGTTATCTGTTATATTAACTTTGAACATTTTTACCACTTTTTAAAATGTTTAAGCTTTATTAACTGCCATAGCCACTGGCCTACAGGAATGATTGCTGAAAACCAGCAGGACTGCTCTGGTGCACAATTAACATTATGAAAATTTTATTTATCCCTTTCAAAAGCTCTTTTGGTTTTATTTATCCTTTGTATTATGTGAATTTTTCTTATTTCATGTCATAAAAATTTTATTTTTTCCTTCTAATAATTTTAGACATTGTTCGTCTCCCTTAAGTATTAGAATAAACTGCATTTTTCTTGTTTCCTTATTTCTATGAGCTTCCTTCTTAATACTGTTTTGCTGTGTACAATATAGTTTGATATCTCATGTATTCATTCTTTTTTATTTCTAGAAATATTAAATCACCCCTGATATCATTTTACTTTTTACAATTATTTTGGTTAAGCACCGTGGTTACAAACAGGTTTGTAGTTGGGTTTCAGTCTTTGAATGATACCCGCCTTCACCAGTTCCACCAGAATATATTTCCCATTTCTGTCCTCTCACTGTCTTCAGGAGAGGCATTCTATTTCTCTCTCACACTATCATTGTAATGGTAGTTGTTAGTATAATTATTGTTTCTGTGTTCCTAGGGTTTATCTCTAGGAGTGATATTGCTAGAACATATGGGGGCTCAGTTTCCAGTCTTTTAGGAATGTTCATATTGTTTTCCAGAAAGGCTAGACTAGATAGAATTCCCACCAGCCATGAATGAGAATTTCTTTCTTCCCAGATCACGCCAGCACTGGTTGTTCTTGGTTTTTGTTTGTTTGTTTGTTTGTTTGTTTGTTTTTAAGATGTGTGCCAGTCTCTTTGGCTTGAGATAATACCGCATTGTTATTTGGATTTGTATCTCCCTGGTGATTAGTGGTGTGGAGCCTTTTTTTAATGGGCCTTTTGGCCATCTGTATTTCTTCTTTGAGGAAATGTCTGCTTATTTCTTCTCCCCATTTTTTGATGGGCTTAGATTTTTTTTCTTGTTAAGTTTTGTTGGTATATCTTAAATATTAGCCTCATATTTGATGGATATTATCACCCTGATAACTTAGTTAACCATTGTATCTTAGTTCACACTCAAAACTAAACTGTTACTTTGTTTAGTTTTCATAACCCTGTGATTTTTATAACTTTATTTTTATGATTTACTTTGACTTTTATAGTGTTATGTTTATAAAAAATAACTAATTTTAATTATTTATTTGAGTATGCCAACATGTCATAGAGAATGTTATATATATAACATTATATATATTTCCCATATGGTACCCCAAGCCTGCCATGAGCTATTTCTGAGCACTAGGACTTATTCCTGACTGCCACCCAATCCTCCCCCAAATTTTGGTGTGTCCCAACCCCCCAAAATTTTCTATGTGGATTTTGTGTTATTGCCATATGTCCCTGTAGTTCTGTAGTCCTTACTTGTTTCCTTCTGCTTTTAAGTGACTTTGGTTCCATTTACTTATCATTTTCTTCTATGTACTTTTGTGTTGAGGTTGCCATTAGGTCACTCTAAAGTTCTAAACATATACTCCCCACAATCTGTTATGTCTCTTGCCCTTATTATCTTCCCAACTTATCTTACATTTTAATAAATGGCTCACTCAATATGTAATCTTATTTCACTAAAATCAAAGTTATGTAGAATGATGACTAACAGTTCTATTTTGAATAGCACTTTTAAGAGATTACTTTCAATGTTGCCTTTTAAAAATATTGTAGAATAAAAAAACTGATAATATTCTGGAGCACACTAGAGAGTGCTCAGGGCTTACACCTTGTCTGTACTCAGGGATCTTGGGACACTATATGGAATCTCAAAGGTTAATATCAGGTTGTCTATGTGCAAGACATACATCCTACCCAATCACCTATCAGTCTGGTCCCATAAAAATACTTAAATTAGGGGCCAGAGCGGTGGCTCAAGTGGTAGTGTGTTTGCCTTACACTCGGTAACCTAAGACGAACCGCAGTTCAATCCTTCGGTGTTCCATATGGCCCTGAGTGCATAGCCAGGAGTAACCCCTGAGCATCACCAGGTGTGGCCCAAAAGCAAAAACAAAACAAAATAAAATAAAATAAAGTTAAATTAGTAAAAGACATATAAAGTAAGACTCAAAGAAAGTGAGTCCTTTAATTATATATTACTATGATGGTATGATCAATCAATATTATAAGAATTTTAAAAATATGAATGGTTGAAGTATTTGGTATCTCTTTTGCATAGATTCTGGCTAGCAGTGGAAGACCTGAAGAAAAGACCTATTAGAGAAGTTCCCTCCCGAGTACAAGAAATATGGCAAGAATTTCTAGCTCCAGGTGCCCCCAGTGCCATTAATTTGGATTCTAAGAGTTATGACAAAACTACACAAAATGTAAAGGATCCTGGAAGGTATACATTTGAAGATGCACAGGTTGGTATAAGGATGGTTATTTCAGTATCTCATAAATATATCCTGAGCCACTTAAGATGCATTTTTTGAAATGTGGGAGCAATACCTCAGTAAATGTACCAACAAGGGATTAAACATAAGAACTGTGATTGGATTAAATAAATCTCATAGCCTGTTTGAAAACTATTTTTAATTTTTGTATATAAGTCTTGCTATTTTAGCATGTGATTTAGTGACACTAATTGCATAGCACTATTATTTTTAACACATGCGATTTCCAAACTTTTCAATCTCTCCAGAAATATCTATGTGCATGAAACAATAACCCCCCAACTCTCCTTCTTTGTAGTGTTCAGCTTTCTGATAATTTCAAATTCAGGATTTATGTGTATTTCTAGAAGATAAATGATACTTTAAAAACCTATTTTACATGTAAACATATAATGCAGTGATAAATGCTATTTTAATACACAATTAAAGATGTATAAAGTAAATTTTTTATTTTTAATATTTTTCTTTATTTTAACATCTTTATTACAAATATTATTGTGATTAGGTTTTAGTCATGTAAAGAACAACCCCCCTTCACCAGTGCAACATTTTTACCACCAATGTCCCAAATCTCCCTCCATCCCATCCCACCCCCACCTGTACTCCAGACAGGCTTTCCAGTTCCCTCATTCATTCACATGCTTATGGTAGTTCTCTGTGTAGTTATTTCTGTAACTGCACTCACCACTCTTTGTGGTGAGCTTCATGAAGTGAGCTGGAAGTTCCAGCCCTCCTCTCATTGTCTCTGAGGATTGTTGCAAAAATGACTTATATTTTTCTTAAAACCCATAGATGAGTGAGACTATTCTGCATCTCTCTCTCTCTCCCTCTGACTTATTTCACTCAGCATGATAGATTCCATGTACATCCATGTATAGGAAAATTTCATGACTTCATCTCTCCTGAAGGCTGCATAATATTCCATTGTGTAAAGTAAATAATTAAGGAACAAAGTAAAGTGTCTGGGAGGTTGATGAATTTGAATACTTCATTGAAGAAAAGGTGTTTGGGACACATATAATCTTGAGCTTCATTCCTGGCAGTGGTCATATCATACAATGTTTGAATTGGAATCAAATCTCTATTGACCAAGAAATCAAAATATCAATACCAACTCTTTAAGATATATATCTTATATAATATATAAATATATATATATATATGCATATATATGAATCTGAGTAGTTTACATTGAGTTTCTTGAGAGCAATATTTGAAATACTGATTTTTTAATAAATTCTTTACTTAAGCACTATGATTACAAAAATGTTCACAATTGAGTTTCAGTCAAATTTATACCCCCTTCCCCAGTGCAATTTTTCTGCCACCAATGTCCCCATTTTCCTTCACCCAGCACCTGTCTGTCTTCAAGGCAGGCATTCTATTTCTCTCTCTCTCACTATGATTATCATGGTCGTTGATAGTATATTTATTTCTCTAACTTCATTCACCACTCTTTATGGTAAGCATCATCATGGGCTGGTTCTTCCAGCCATTATTTCTTTTGTCTCTGGGTATTGTAATCATGCTGTCATTTATTTTTCTTAAATCCCACGAATGAGTGAGACTATTCTATGTCTATCTCTCTCTGACTCAGTTCATTCAACATAATATTCTCTGTGTCCATACTTGTATAGATATTTTTCATGACTTCATTTTCTTAACATTGTTGTAGTATTCCATTGTGTAGATGTACCAAAGTTTCTTTAGCCACTCATATACTGTCTGGCATTTGGATTATTTTCAGATTTTGGCTATTGTAAAAAGTGCTGCTGTGAACAAAGGAGAGGACATTTTTTGTACTGTGCTTAGGTGGTCCTAGGGTATATCTATAGGAGTGATATTGCTAGATCATATGGGAGCTCAATGTCCAGTTTTTTTTTTAAGGAATATCCATATTGTTTTCCAGAAAGGTTGGACTAGACAGCATCACCACCAGCTGTGAATGAGAGGTTCTTTTTTCACACCTCACAACAGCATTGGTTGTTCCTGTTCTTTGTGAAGTGTGCCAGATGTGGCATGAGATGATACTTCATTGTCGTTTTGATTTGCATCTCCCTGATGAGTGGTGATGTGGAGCCTTTTATCATGTGCCTTTTGGTCATCTATATTTCTTCTTTGAGGAAATGTCTGCTCATTTCTTCTCCCCATTTTTGATTGGCTCAGATTTTTTTCTTGTTAAGTTCTGTGGTTCTTGTATATTTTAGATATTAGTCCCTTGTCTGATGGGTATTGGTTGCACAGTTTCTCTTATTCCGTGGTTGGCCTTTGTATACTCTTTATTGTTTCCTTTGAGGTGCAGATGCTTCTCAGCACAATGTAGTCCTATTTGTTTATCTCCGCTTCCACTTGTTTGTACAATAATGTTTCTTCCTTGAAGATTTATTTAGTCTCAATATCATGAAGTATTTGGGTATGTTTTCTTCTATATATCTTATAATTTGGGGTCTGATATCAAGGTCTTTAATCCATTTTGATTTGACCTTTCTGCATGATGTTAAAAAGAGGTCTGTGTTTGCATTTTTTCATTTAGCTGACCATTTGTCTCAAAATCACTTGTTGAAGAGACTTTTCTTGCTACATTTTGCATTTATTGCCCCTTTATCAAAAATTAATTGATTGTATGTCTGGGAGTTAAATAATTGAAAAAATTACTGTAATTTCTACTTTGTTATGCAAGTAAATATCTTCTAATATCTCAATAATATACATTAAGTGGTTTTCCATATTTTTCAAGATGGAGAATGTAAGAAAATGTAAGTAATAATTATTATAAATTAATTAATCTTAAAGAGATAAAATCAAACCAATTTTGTTCCTGATGATAGACTGAAGATAGGGTCATTCATTATATTTCAAAGTAATTTTTTTCATGCACAAAAATGTAGAAATAAATTGTTAACTTTTAAGACAATTTATTTAGAAATCTATTCTAGAATTATCAGCTATATGCAATAGTTTCATTAAAAATATATTCCTTATATCAAAAAATAATATTGTGTCTACAAGAAAACCCTTAGAGTTAGAGGATATTGGTTAATATTGATGTATTGAAATTGACTTTTAAATCATACCATGCCTATTCTGTAATTTCTTAAAAATCTTCTAGAGAAGAATATTATTCTTATATTTTTCTTGTTTCTTATTAATAAAATAAAAATAAGATACACAAACCTCTTTTCTCATCTTAACACCTGATAGAAAACACGTTTTTTTCCTTGACTTTTGTTGAAAAGTATTTGTATGGAAACAAAGTCAATGTAGAACAAAGTAGTTAAATAGACACCTAGGGCTCTGCCATAGTTTTCTGTGTGGAAACATATGAAAGGGGCAAATGAAAAGGCTGAGACTGTTGCTACATTTTCCTTTAATGTCGAGTTAGAAATTCAACACTTTTTCTAGAGTTAGCAATGTATAAAATGTTTGAAATGACTTTCCTATATTAAAAAATAGCCATTTGTTATCTGCCATTTAAATATATTTGTTTCAAATAAGCCTTTAATAAAATGAAATATGTAAGTTCCTATAGAAGTTTAACGTGGTGCTGTATTTTCTCTTACATTAAAGAGAGATTATTTTATTTTTAATTTCTATTTTAATAAAGTTCAGATATTTAAAAACAACATGTTTAGATTTTAATCTTGTCTTCAGAAATATAATGATTTAAAAATAAAGTTATGTTATTGTTTCAGGAAAGATGCATTACAATATTTAGGAAAGCAGATTCTGCACCATATAGCTTGTATTCTAGTGTGAGCTCTCTGCATTGTGATCTTTTGTATCAGTTCTTCATCTTCAAATAAAAATTATAGTACTTACCAATCTAGAAGATTTTGTGAGCATTAACTTATAAAGGAAGCACTTAGTAGAATGATTACACTAATACACAGGATATAAATAAAAAAGAAAAAGACAACATAGTATGAGAATAATACTCCAAAACAATAGAGGACCAGAAGTAGGAAACTTGCCACAAACGGGAAGGAGAAGTACATTTAGGACAGAAAAGGGACCTGTATACCAATGGTAGTTGAAAATGATCACCCTAGACAAAAGAAGTAAAATGATATATGTATTATACCCTTTCAGAAATAGTATATAGTATTGTGAATCACTGTTTATTTCTAAAAAGAAAAATGGATAAATAAAAAGACAAAGATAATAAAAGCCATTGAGGAAGACTGGGTAGAAGGTGACAGGTGGAAAACCGGGGACATTGATGGCATAAAACAAACACTGATCAATAGATCAGTGTTTTAACATTTTATAATAAAATTCAACCATAACAACTTCTTAACTCTATCTCATATTGATTCTATAAGTAAAAACAAAGTCCAATATAAACTCTATTTGGTTATGTATTTTGTGCACAACTCCCAATTTCTGCTATATTATTCTGTTAATATTTGAGATAATCCTATTTTTAGAGTAAAATCTTCAGATTCAGGGATATTAACTGGTCTAAAATTATGCTATGAATAACTGGCAGCTATTGAACAATATACAAATTAAATCACAAAATTCTTTAATTTTGTTATTGTTGTTGTTGTTGTTGTTGTTGTTTTTGGGTCACACCAGTGATGCTTAGGGATTACATCTGGCTATGTGTTCAGAAATTGCTTCTGGCTTGGGGGACCATATGGGACACTGGGGATTGAACCCAGGTCCGCCCTTTGTCTTCCGCATGCAAGGCAAAGGCCCACTACTAGGCTATCACTCTGGCCCCCAAAATTCTTTAATTTAAAACAAAACTATTCTACTTGTCCAACATAACCTTTTTACAGTACCTCCAAGATATCTTTAGATCAACTCTGAACTACTGCTAAACATAGTCATAATAAGTGAATTCAAAGTAAGTTAATTTGCATCAGGAAAATTGAGTCATTTCTTAAAATGACCATTTTCTCTTTTCTCTAGAGATTAGGCTATTCAGAATATTCTCAAAACTTTAAGTCAACTGACAGTTCAATTTAATTCCACTCCTAGAGTAGAAGTAATAAGAAGCACTTATTCTCTCTTGAGCTGCAATAAGGCAGACTGGAATCTCTCTAGATGGGTCAACGCTGAATTAAATTAGTACTTTTTTTTCCTTTGACTTCTTTATTTAGCAATATTCACCATTAAAAAATAACACTGAAATCTGGTTGGGCTTAAATTATTTATTTACCTATTATGTAACTGAATGAATAAAAGAAGCTAAAATTTGGGAGACTTAAGAATTAAATATCACAAAACTTATGGATTTGTTTCTCTCACAGAGTGGATATAAATAACAGTTTTTCATAAATTTACAACAGAATTGATTCATCTGGGCAATATGCATACTCCAAGTACATGAAAATGTTAACGGTATCTAAGATGATTTCAATTGTGACTTTATAACATTCACTTTTAACAATGAATAGTTTTAAGAGTAGGCATATAATTTATATTGTGAAATGACAGCATGAAGCATCATGATGATATTTAAACTTTGTGGCATCTAATATCTACATATAAATATATTTTATTGATATCTAATATTTTATGACTTGTTTATGACTTTATTATAGTCTTTTAAATAGATTTCTTTCACTACATAAAATTTACATACTTCCTATATCAGATCAGTTTCAACACTGATCAATTAATAATATAATAAACTTGAACATCAGAAGATTCAGTCAACTTAAAGTATTTTTATCCTCTTTATATTTTTATCTGTTTTCAGATGTTTGGAAGTTATTCACTGTAGTTTTATTACAGTATTTTTGGAAATAATAAAATAACAATCTTTTTATAGGAGCATATTTACAAATTGATGAAAAGTGATTCCTATCCACGTTTTATAAGATCCAGTGCCTATCAGGAGCTTCTACAGGCAAAAAAAAAGGTATTTATTTTTGTGATATTTCTGGCTTAGTTCTCAATTACAATTATTGGGGTAATTAACTGGGTCTGCCATATTGGACATTGGTAAGTGGATACATTCCAAACCCTTCCCCAAGCCTTTGCCTTTTATAAGGACCCTTTAATTTGTTATTTTTTTTTTTGCTGATCACTTCTTTTTCTCTTTTTTGATTATGCAAATGTTCATGTTTTTATAAAACGTTTTAGAAGAGTTTTTGTTGCTACACATTAGTCTTCTGTATGCTTACTTAAAAAAGTTAAAAATAATTATGTAGTCTGATACTAAAAAATATAATTTGTAGAAGGTTTCCTTTTCCAGTAAGTTCTAGATCACAGTATCAATAACTATAGGTATGCCAGTTCTTTTACCGGTAACAGTCTCCAAAATATTTTTGCCTCTGAATATTTTATTTGGCACTTGTGTGAATCAACTAATATCCCTATCATGAACTCTATGTACCTAAGATAGTTGCACTAAATGTCATTAAATATTCTATGCATATAATGGAAGTTTCACTTGATGGGAATATCCCGTGTAATCAACTTAGCAGAATCTGAAAAATGTGGATATAAACTACCATTTTAACTTTTTTAATGTTCAAATAGTCCCAAGCTCCTTAAGATTCTGAGATGAAATTGTGATTTTGCACAATTCATTATCACCACATAGATGATTTTTGAGGTGTTTTTTTTTTTTCCTGCAACTGAAAGCGATATTGCAGTTAAAAAAAAAAGACTGCCTTATATTAGAGTTTTTTTTTAATTTTTGGGGGTCCACACCCTATTACTCCTGGCTATAAACTTAGAAATCGCTCCTGGCTTGGGGGAATCATATGGGATGCCGGGGGACTGAACCGCTGTCTATCCTGGGTCAGCTGCGTGCAATGCAAACGCCCTATCATTGAGCCATTGCTCTGGCCCATATAAAGAGTTTTTCAATTGCGGTTTTACTGACTAATGCAATCCCACAAGTGTGTAAAGGTTAAAAAGGTCTATTGCTTTGGTTTTAATTGCTGTCAGTGGACAAATATGCAGGACAATGAAGATCTGCAGGTATTAAAAGGTTGGAAAAAGTCTAATAAATGAAACTATGAAAAGTCAATTTTAGACTAGTTGAGTCCATAAATTTTTAACCAATTCATGTATCTAATGAAATATTTAACATAGAATAAAATTTCTATTCTAAGGATAGTAATGTTCTATAAAAATGATCATGTTATCTATCAACATAAATCTATTCCTGATAGAAAATTAGGAAAAAACACTGACAGCATGTCACTAGGTTTTTCAGGTATTTAGGCTTTGCAGATAACTACATAAAACTTTAACCTCTAGGGCTGGAGAGTTAGTAGAGCGGGTAAAATGCTTCTTGTCTTATATCATTTCTTGTAGCTGACCCAGGTTCCATACCTGATTCTCCAACCCCTACTAGCAGTAATATTTGAATGTCAGAACAAGATGTAAGTCCTGAGCACAGCCAGATGTTCACCCCCTACAAAATAAATAAATAAACAAATAAATAAATAAAACCGCCTTTCTTTCACCTATCATATTTTAGGGTAACTTTGATTCTGCTTCAAAATCACTAATATTGTTTTCACATGAAGAGCACTAATCAATTCTATAACAAAAGACTTTCCTACAAATTTCTGACCTTTTCTGGCCTCGTTGAACATAGTGTTGCATCATTTCACCATCCTGTTTCTTTTTTT
The DNA here is from genome assembly GCF_024139225.1 of Suncus etruscus. Classification (NCBI taxonomy): domain Eukaryota; kingdom Metazoa; phylum Chordata; class Mammalia; order Eulipotyphla; family Soricidae; genus Suncus; species Suncus etruscus. The sequence continues at coordinate 49,010,179 of NC_064854.1, read as the reverse complement.
TTTCTACCATTTTCCTTGCTTCCTCCGCTTTTTTCTTCCTTTCAATTTTCCTTTGCCTCACCCAAACCCATTCATGTAAGTCGGGACATTCAATGGATCGCAGAACATCTTTTGAAAAATTTTCACAGAATGTGGTAAGTTTTATTGTTTAGTTTAGTTACATTTTTTTTAAATTTAAGACCATTAAAGTTGATATGCTTTTCTCTTTTGTTAGCCTCATATACCTCAAACAATTCATTGTAACAACTTTTTGTTTCCTGCTTATCTCTACCTCAATTTCTTTCTAAAGTAGATAGATACCCTGCTTAAAAATTACCTATATCAAAATAAGATTTGTAAAGAAATGTATATTATATATAATATTAATGAATATATTTTCTATATATTTTTATGTTTACATACAGGCATATCTTTATTAAAGATAGTGTATGCATTTTATACTATTACCCTTTGCAGTTCCTAAGACTTAAAATATGAACTATCAGAGAGAGGTCTAGTTTTCTGCTTCTGGAGGCTGAAAAAGACCAAATAAATAGTTTGAAGTCAAATACTTGGTATGAATACTGATAGGTAGCATGATATTTCCCACTAAAGATCCACTAACATGTCTCCAACTCAATTTTGCAAGGTGTTCAAAAAGGTTGCATAATTTATCTGGAAAAATAGCCTTTTTTTCTTAGCAGTGTTTTCTTATTATCTTGCCATGTGTTTTGATGACATATTTGTTTGTGGGATTTTTGTTGTTGTTGTATTGTACCAGTGCCTTTGGAACTTTCTGACATTGTGTAAGTTTAAACTAAAGACTTCAACACATTTATTTTTATAGGGCAGAAACATCCCTATTTTCCCATGTCATAAAAACTGTACACCAACACTGAGGGCCAGCACTAACCTGTTATGAAAAGAGGTAGAAAATCTTGGTTTATATTCGAGTTTTGTCTGTATTGTCTTTGAGTTTTATAGTTAGCTCCATGCTGCTGCAACTGCTGCTGCTGCTGCTGCTGTTGTGTGTGTGTATGTATGTGTGTGTTGTGGCTTTTGCTTTTGTAAAAAATAAGTAAAGCTATGTATACTGAAATGTAGGATATTGGATTTTAAAAATCATTTTATTTTTTAGTTTTTTAAAAAATATTCATGTGGTGAACAATGTAATTCTATATGTAAATGATAGCAGTGACTATGCATAGAAATTTTTGAAAGATTTCAAAAAGCAGTATATAATTTCACATTTAATGTAACTTATAATGAAAGAACTAAAAAAATGAATTTAGAAATAACCAACACTGAGGTCAGAGTGGTGGAGCAGCGGTAGGGCGTTTGCTTTGCACACGCTAACCTATGAAGGACCGCCCTTCGATCTCCCAGCGTCCCATATGTTCCCCCAAGCCAGGACTGATTTCTAATTACAGGGCCAGGAGTAATCCCTGAGCATCACTGGGTGTGGCCCAAAAATCAAAAACAGAATCATCACTAAAGCTACTAAAGTTTGATTGAATTTATTGAAATATCTGATAGTTAATGTGAACTTTTCTTACACAGACCTCTTAAATCACATTGAGAGGATAGAAACTAATATTTAAAAAATATCCCACAGTTTTTCCAGAGATTGTTGCATAGTTCTGTTTTAAAAATTCATTTCAAGTTCATGCTTTCTGACATGATGCTGAGAGAGTATTGTTCTTGAAACTACAATGAAAATATTTGTTATCTAATTAAAAATAATAATGCAATTTTAGAAATTTGGAAAATAAAATTGAACTGTCTTTCCTCCAACACCATCCCCAATCTTTGACTAGCTTCTAAAATAGTTACATTGACAAGCACTGCAAAGTTTAAGCAAGAATTAATAATATAAGTAAAATATGGTATTGTCTCATCATCTACAATTTCAAATAAATTATATCCCCCCCATCTAATACCAACTGTATGCTAGGTATTATGCTATGGTTTGAGGACTCATGTAGAACATAAACCTTAGTTAATAAAATACCTAATAGTATAATGAAAATGTTACGATGTGCAGTAGAAAGATGAACTATTTCTACTTAGTGTTGAAGTGAATAGAGAGAATTCAAGGGTAACATAAGCATTCCAGAGGTAATTACCATTAACTGAATATATAGAATTTTAGTAGGGGAAGTGGAGCAACTGTCCTTATATAGAAAGTTGAGAAAAAGTTGATATTACTAAAAACAAAAAATAAAAACAAATAAACAAAAAAACATTGAGCAGTCTCAAAAAACCAAAATGCAAAAAGTATAAAAGACCCCATTTTTCATTAAATATATTACTTTGTATTTTTTTTTTTTGAGCCAGAACTGCTAGAGTATAGTTTTTAGTAGTCCTTTGGGAATCATACTGTGCAGGAGAAAAAAAAATTGAGCCTCCTGTGTGTAAAGCACATGCATTGACCTTTTGAACTACATCCCTAGCTGTAATTATAGACAGCTCTAGTAGATCCAGATAGGCTTTAAGAAAGAAAGAGGGTTGGAAAATATATGCAAAATAAGTATAGGTACTATGAAAGAAACTAAAACCATGTAATGATAATAAAAACATTCATTGAAACCAGGCACTTCAGATTTACATTTTCTAATTTAATTTTATCTGATTCTGCAAGTTATGTGTTGTTATACTCAATGTTTTATCCATTTACACATAAGAATCGCAGGGTGAGAAGGATATATATTATTTCCTAACATTATGTATAAGGCAAGTTTATTCCCAAATTCCAAAATTAGCTTTATTCACAAATTTGTTCTTTCTTATTGATCATTGTTTTTTTGATATTCTTGCAATTAATAGAAAATAAATTGTCCCAGCTGGTGGGTTTCCTCTTCTGAAATCTACTTTCCATTGAAGTTCATTTTTCATAGTATGTTTCTGTAGTCCAGAAGAGTTTATGTTTAATTCAGCAAGGAGGTGATTGGATCCCACAAAATGATGCCCAATGTTTTCTTTTAATTCTATAATCAGGGATTTATTTTGGTTTTAATCAAGGATTGTCTGCAGTACTATGGACAGAACGAGGGTTGACTACTTATAAGGCAGGTGCCTTCATGCCCATACTATCTATCCAAGCCACCCAAATAGTTATTACTTAAAAACAATTTTGGAGACACATCTGTCATTTATTGGGGGACTTATAAATAGTGTCAGAAATTGAACAGAACTTAATTGTATGCCTTACCGTGCACTATCTACTGACCCTATAAATTAGCATAAAATATCATTGCTATTTTATTGCATGCAAATAAAAATACTTTGTTATTACTTCCTATTACCATTAGAACTTTTGCTGGTCGTAAACACTAACCTTAACTAACTCTCAGAGGACAATTATAATAAACAACTATATACAGTTACTTGAATTATACAGTGCCCAAGCCACACATTTTCTTTTTCTTTTTGCTGTTTATATTATTTTGTTTTACATAAACAAGAATTTTGGAATAAATTTAAGCAAGTATGTTCTTTCACAAATATGCAAATTAATGAATAATGAAGTGAGGTCACTTAATTATCACTCAGTTATTCATCAGTAGAAGCTTAGTATTACTTTCACCCTCGAGGAAGAGCTAATACTCAGATAATGAGCATAACCTTCTCCCTGAATAATGCTCAGTAAATAATTATTAGTAATTACCTATGTGAGTATTAATTAATATTAGCAGACACCTAATTCACCCTGGATTATGGACTCAAATATTGACTTTCTCTTTTATTTCTTATTACTTCATTTTTCATGCCATCAGAGAAGTTTCTTAAAGTTTTTCAAGGGTTTCTACACTCTCTCTTGTATTTAAATATCATTCTTTACTCTTTGAAACCTTTTTTTTTCTATTTCATTTCTGCTTATTTTAGCATAAAGTCTACACTAATTCTCTATTACATTATTATAGTATCTGTTATCAGTTAGATAACCTTTTATGGTTTGAATATAAGGGTGAACCTGCCAAATAAGGACTACAATGAAATTATGGGACAACAGGAGATGAGGTCAAATTTTTTCTGTTAGATTAAAATTTAGTAATCCAGTGTCAACTATATTATTTCCTTTTTTACCTAGTTTTTGTTGTGGTAAAAAGTAAATTAGCCTGGTCTGTGTTAAAATATAGAATGATAATTTGAGAATATTTATGTTCAACTTTCAGGATTTATTTAATCAGGTTTTCTTTGAAAAATATTACCCAATCAAAATGGAAATAAAAATGAAATAATGAATACAATATTCTAACCTCATTAACTCTCTCATTTCCTTGCTTTTGCATACTTGCACAATCACACTAAACTTTTAAGTTGTGTTTGAGATTATGTTCAACTATCAGGAGAAAAACATAGAAAATGAAAGAATTTTTAATGAACTTTTAATTGAATCACTGTGACATAGACAGTTGCAAAGTAGTTTATCATTAAATTTTAGTCACACAATATTCCAAAACCCATCCCTACACAGGTTCACATTTCCCTCTACAAATATTTCTAGTTTTGCTCTCACCAACACCCCACACACACATACACACAACAACCTGCTTCTATTGGCAGACTTCTCTATCTCCTCTTTCTCTGTCTTCTCAGTCTGTTTCTATCCCTCCATAACTCAGGGAGAATTTTTACATATAGAGCTCAGGGAGAATTTTTACATATAGAGTCAATCAACTCTGAAATCAGTTGACCAAATTTATATATAATAGTAACACATTATTTAAAAATTAATAAAAATAAAATGTAAATATGTTATATAATTTGAAGTGTTGATTTTACTGTATAATATTCATTTATTATACAATGAAGTTTTGGTTAAATAAAATTTAATATTCTATGTAAGTCCTTTAATGAATCTCTATATTCATTAAATGTATGTAATATGTTATTGTAAGTATGTATTTAAATGTAAATATGTATATCAAGTCAGATACATTAAATATGATAAATTAAATTAAAGGATTTAATGTATCTGACTCTGTATGCTTATAGACAGGAGTTATAGCAGATGTTCTACTTAACACTGAGCCATGGTTCTCATGGTCGAATAATCTATACTTACCTTTACATACTTGAATAAATTTGTTTTGGAAAAGATACCAGAGTACTAAAAAAAATTAGTCCAGGGTTCTGGATGTGGGTTAACAGTCATTTGTACATAAAAACAAGACTAACACTTAGACTCTCAAAAATTTTTATGCTGGTTAACAGAAGTAAAAGGGCAGAGTGGCCCGCAAAAGAATGAGCATGCGCTTGCTTTATTGAAAAAACTTTGGAAGTAGAAATGATGACATATAAACATAAAGAGATAAAATATTCTAAAATATCGTGAAACAATGATAATTCAGTAATTTTCCTATTTATCTAGGATATACTCATTCTATTTTTTATAATTTCTTTTTCATACAATTTTTATTTTATTTTTCAATGACTTATAATTTATTTTATTCTTTTAATTTTATTATTATTTATTTAACTCTTTGTATAAGCACCGTGGTTCCAAAAAAGTTCTAGTTGGGTTTCATTCATTGAATGTTCACCACCTTTCATCAATGTAGCTTTCCCACAAGCAATGTCCCTCATTTACCTCTTCCCACACCCTTGCCTATTTTCTGGATAAAGATTTTATTTCTCTCTTCCACTATCTTTGATATGGTAATTGCTAATGCACTTATTCCTTTAACAGCACTCATCACTCTTTGTAGTAAACTTCAAATCATAGGCTAGTCCTTCCAGCCCTTAGCTCTATTGTATCTGGGTATCATATCCATACTGTCTTTTATATATCTTAAGTCCCACAGGGGCCGGAGAGATAGCATGGAGGTAGGGCATTTGCCTTGCATGCAGAAGGATGATGGTTCGAATCCGGCATTCCATATGGTCCCCTGAGCATGTTAGGAGCAATTTCTGAGCATAGAGCCAGGAGTAACCCCCAGGTACTGCCGGGTATGACACAAAAACCAAAAAGAAAAAAAAATGTCCCACAGACAATTGAGACTATTTCTATGTCTATCTCTCTATCCTTCTGGCATATTCCACTCAGCATAGTAGTTGCCATGTCCATATGTATAAGCAAATATTCTGACTTCATTTCCTATTTGCTGCATAGTAGTAGATTGTGTAGATACACCACTGTTACTTTAGTCACTCATCTTGTCAGGCAGCTAGGTTGTTTCCAACCTATTATAAATATTGTAAATAGCTGCAATAAATATCAGAGTGCAGGGACATTTTTTTTATTCCTGAAGTACATCCATAGGAATGGTATTTGCTGGATCATAAGAGCTCAATTTCCAGTTTATTTATTTATTTATTTATTTATTTATTTATTTAGGAATATCCATATTGTTTTTCAGAATGGCTGGACTGGACAACATTCCCACCAGCTGTGAATAGTTTTTGTCACCCTACATCCACACCAGCACTTGTTCTATGTGCCAGATGTGGAATGAGATGATACCTCATTGTTGTTCTGATTTGCATCTCCTTGATGATTAGTGATGTGGGCCCTTTTGTGGACTTTTGGCTATCTGTATTTCTTCTATGAGGAAATGTCTGTTCATTTCTTTTCCCACTTTTTTGATGGGATTAGATTTTTTTGTTGTTGTTAAATTCTGTCAATACATGGTATATCTTAGTTATTAGTCCTAATCTGATAGTTAATAAGTGAATAGTGTCTCCCATTCTGTGGTCAGCTTCTGTATCCTAGTCACTATTTCCTTTGAAGTACAGAAGCTTCTCAGTCTAATGTAGCCCCATTTGTTTACCTCTGCTTTCACTTGTTGGGGTAGTGTTTTTTTCCTTCTTGAAGATTCATGTAATCTCAAAGTTATTGAGAGTTTTACCTATCTATTTTTCTATATATCTTCTGGTTTCAGGTCTGATATCAAGGTCTTTCATCCATTTTTACTGGGCCTTTGGCAATGGTGTTTGAGATCTGAGATCACTTTTTTTTTTGCATATGGCTGGTCAGTTGTCCCAATAACACTTTCTGAAGAGGTTTTACTAGCTCAATTTTTCATTTTTTACCCCTTTATCAAAATTAGTTGATTTTACATCTAGGAGTCATTCTCTAAACAACTAAGTATATTTCATTGATCTTAGGGTCTGTCTTTATTCCATTTATACCATGATATTTTAATGACTATTACTTTGTAGTGATATATAAAGTTGGGGAAAGTGATGTTTCACATTTTTTTTCTACAGGATTCTTTAGCTATTTGTGGGTAGTTATTTGTTCCTAATGAATTTTAAGAGTGTTTAATACACTTCTTTGTAGAATGTATGGGTATTATTAGATGTATTGCTTATACAAGCTTTTTTTGTTACATTAGTTAGAATTTCTAAATATAGTATCATGTCATATGCAAACAGTGAGAGCTTTACTTCTTCCTTTTCTATGTTGTATAGTAGGGATGAGTGGGATCAGCCTTGTGTTGTACCGTATTTTAGTGGAAAAGTTTTCAGATTTTCTCCATTGAATATAATACTTGTCATGAATTTATGTAAATAAATTGACAATATTGAGAAAATTTCTTTCCATTCCCATCCTGATGAAAATATTTATAACAATGGGTGTTGGACTTTATCAAATTATTTCTCTGTATCTACTGTTGTTATTATTATATGGTTTTTATTTATCCTTTTTATATTATGTTGATTGATTTGCATATGTTAAACCATCCTTGTATCTCTGGAATGAATCCTACTTGTTCATTAAGGTCATGATCTTCTTCATGAAACTTTGGATCCTCTTTGCTAGAATTTTTGAGGATCTTTGCATATGTATTAATCAGGGCTATTTGTCTGTAGTTCTCTTTTTTGTGGCATGTATCTGCTTTTATCAGAGTGACATTTGCTTTATAAAAGTTATTTGAGAGTGTTTCTGTTTTTTCCATTTCCTGGAAATGCTTGAAAAAGATTGGCATTAGGTTCTCTTGAAAGGTTTAAAAGAATTCACTAGTGACCTGATCTGGTCCTAGGCTTTTGTTTGGAGTAGACCTTTATCATTTTATTTTCTCAGTAGTAATGGATCTGTTCTTATATACTGGATCATCTTGGTTCAAACTTGAGAGTTTATAAAAATCCAATAATTTATCCTTATTTATAGTCTCTAATTATCTTTCAATTTCTGTAGTATCTGTATTAATCTCATTTTTTTGTTTTTTTTTTTTTTGGGGGGTGACACTCAGGGGTTACTCCTGGCTATGTACTCAAAAGTCGCTCCTGGCTTGGGACACTGGGGGATCAAATGGTGGTCCATCCCAGTCTAGTGCCTGCAAGGCAGATGCCTTACCACTCACGCCACCACTCCAGCCTCTAATGTTCTCATTTTTATCTCTATTCACTTTATTAAGCTATCTACCTTTATTGTGATATTTCCTAGTATTTTATGATCTTGTTTATTTTTCAGAGATGCAACACTAACTTTTATTGCTCTTTCTATTATTTGTTTTTTGCTCCCCGATTCATTAATTACTGCTCCAAGCTTTATTATTTCCTTCTGTCTATCTCTATTTGGTTCATTTTGTCACTCACTTTCCATTTTTATGAGCTGTGCCATTAATAAGGAACTATTAAATAGTGAGCTATTTAATTTTCAGGTGTTAAAGAAATTATTATTCCTCATCTGTATCTTTTTGTAATTCACTTCTTTTTTCATGCATCATGATCTGAGAAAGTAGCTCATACAATTTCTTTTCACTTTGTTTTATGGAAGTTTGTTTTATAGGCCAGCATGTGATCTATCTTAGAGAATAACCCATGTGCATTGGAGAAGATGTGTATCAAGATTTCTGGGGATGGGGAGCCATATATGTATATACATATATATATATATATGTACATATATGCCACTCTCTTTCATTTCTCCCTTCAGAGTCAGTATATTCTTATTAGGTTTTAGACTGATTGTCCTATCGAGAGGTGACAGAGCAGTGTTAAACTCTATTCATTGCAATTGATGTATTCCATGAAAATTGTCAGCAATTGTTCCAAATATTTTGCTGGTCTCTCATTGGGTACATATAAGTTTAGGAGTATGATTTCTTCCTGTTGTACTTATCCCTTGATCATTAAGAAATATCCATCTCTGTTTCTTATAATGTTTTTAAGTCTAAAGTCTGTGTCATTTGATATTAGTATGACCACCTCTGCTATTTTAAGGGAGTTGTTTGCTTGAATGTTTGTCCTCCAACTTTTGATTCTGAGTTTATTTGTTTTGATTATTAAAATATGTTTTTTTGTAGGCACTAAAGGTTGGATTTAACTCTTTGATCCATTTTGCCACTCTGTCTCTTACTTGTGCTTTTAGTCCATTGACATTTAGAAAATAATTGCCATGGGATTTAGTGCCATCATTTTGTAGAAGTTTGGTGTGTCTGTTTGTCTGTCTTGTCTTAAAGTAGAACTTTCAGGAGCCGGAGTGATGGCGCTAGAGGTAAGGCGTTTGCCTTGCAAGCATTAGCCTAGGACAAACCGTAGTTAGATCCCCCAATGTCCCATATGGACCCCCAAGCCAGGAGCGATTTCTGAGTGCATAGCCAGGAATAACTCCTGAGCGTCAATGGGTGTACCCCTCCCAAAAGTAGAACTTTCGGTTTGTCTATTCTTTTCTTCTTTCTTTCTTTCTTTCTTTCTTTCTTTCTTTCTTTCTTTCTTTCTTTCTTTCTTTCTTTCTTTCTTTCTTTCTTTCTTTCTTTCTTTCTTCTTTCTTTCTTTCTTTCTTTCTTTCTTTCTTTCTTTCTTTTTCTTCCTTTCTTCCTTCCTTCCTTCCTTCCTTCTTTCTTTTCTTTTTTCTTTCTTTCTTTCTTCTTTCTTTCTTTCTTTCTTTCTTTCTTTCTTTCTTTCTTTCTTTCTTTCTTTCTTTCTTTCTTTCTTTCTTTCTTTCTTTCTTTCTTTCTTCCTTCCTTCCTTCCTTCCTTCCTTCCTTCCTTCCTTCCTTCCTTCCTTCGTTCTTTCTTTCTTTCTTTCTTTCTTTTTTTTCTTTTTTCTTTTCTTTTTTTTTTGCTTTTTGGGCCACCCCCTGTGACACTCAGGGTTTACTCCTGGCTCTGCGCTCAGAAATTACAAGGATCGAACCAAGGTCAGTCCTGGATCAGCCACGTGTAAGGCAAATACCCTACCACTGTGCTATCACTCTGGCCCTTGGTTTGTTTTATAAAGCTGGTTTGGAAATTTTAAATTTTCTGAGTTGCTTTTTATCTGTGAAGCTGTGTATCCTTTCTTCAAACTTAAATGTAATTTGGCTAGTTGAAGTGCCTTGGAGAAGTATTCATTTCATTGAGTTTTTTCACTATCCCACCACTGCCTTTGAGGCTTAGGGTTTCTTGTGGCAAACTGTTGTGCATCTTAAAGATGGTTCTTTGAATGTAATTTCCCGTTTTGGTCTTGCTGCTTTCAGTATTCTATGCCTATCCCTGGGATTCATCTTTGTGACTAGGGGGTGCTTTTCTTTGTATCTCCGTTAGATGGTACTCTTTGGGCATGCACTATTTGGTTGCATTCATTCTTTAGTGCTTAAAGTTTCTCTGCAATGATGCCTATTGTTTTTTTATGAGAATTTTCTTCCTGGGTCTTGGGACTACAATGATTCTTATATTGATTCTGTTCAGTTTATCAAAGACTTCTATTTATGTCTATTCACCTTCTTTGAGGTTTTTTTCAATTGTATGACCATTTGTTTTAAGGTTCTTTTCCAACTCCTTCCATTGCACGAAATTGCTATACTACTCATCTTCCAGCTCACTGTTTTTGTCCTCAGCCACTGTTACTTTATTAGAGAATAAAGTGAAGTTTTTAATGAAGTTTTCATTTCACCTATAAAGTATTTTACCTCTTAGGTATTTTAGTCCTGTTATTTCATTTTGAAGTTTTCTCATTCTTACTTTCATAGCCTCTTGATTCTTTTCTTTGTTTGTTTGTTTGTTTGTTTTGATTTTTGGATTTTGGGCCATACCCGGTGACACTCAGAGGTTAATCCTGGCTAGTGCTCAGAAATCGCTCCTGGCTTGGGGAGCCATATGGGCCACCAGAGATTGAACACAGGTCCGTCCTGGGTTAGCCACATGCAAGGCAAACACCCATCTGCTATGCTATCGCTCTGGCCCAACCTCTTGATTCTTAATTGTGTTTCATTCTGTTAGTTTCATTCTCTCTCTGAGTTCTCTGGGCACCCTCCATATTTCTTAGCTAAAGTCCTAATCTGAGAGGCTAAATAGGTGGTTAGTACTTTTTGAGCCATCAGAACTACCTTCTTCCTTCTATAAGCATGGTGGAGGCCTGCATTGTTTCCCCATTGTCATACTTGCAATGTGGTCTTTTCTAAGTGCCATCTTGGAGTTCATAGATGAGAAGTGCATGGCTTATCGGAATTCTGAGGCTGCACTTCTCTGGCTCTCTTCTTCAGAAAGGTTCCACTTCCTTGGCAGTGTGCCTTTCAGGCCACTCACAGGGAAGCAGCCTTCCTCTTCTGGCCCTGTCTTCAGAATGAGTGCCCTCACCTGACCAATTTTTTTCTATCTTCTAGATTATTTATTTATTTGACCTTTATTCAGTTTTGACTATATGATTTCTGTGTTTTCCTTCTGCATGACTTAAAAAGTATGCCCTTAATTTCCTTCTCTTTGATATAAAATTCTACCATGAAAGTATATAAAAATGTTAAAGTATTCAGATAAATAAAGTTTCTGAGTTGAATTTAAACAAAGAAAGTACACATAGCTAGTGTGGATTTTCACTTTAAATAACTATTTCATGTAATAAAAAATGATCCAATTCACATAAATCTCTGGTATTTCATATCATGATTAAGATAATTTGAAATACTGAAAAGGAAGGTTTTAAATTTGTCTGTATATCTGTGAATTCATCTTATAATTTAAGCATATTTATACATATATATTTACACTTGTCTATAGATTATTACAGATTTCTTGCTTAAAACTATACATATATTTATACCAATAAACTATGTTGTAAAATTTCAAGAGTACTATATATATGATTTATGAACTGATCATTGGGTCTTATAATTCAATGATACTACTGAACTAATATTTACCATTATTAGTATAAACATATAATAATATATAAATATATAATGTATTTATATATTATACATTTATACTTACATATAAATAATTTATAAATATATAAATAATAATGTATAAATATATAAATAATTCCCAAGAAAAATTTTTCTTAGTTTTTTGTAAAGAAAGTTTTGTAAACTGAAAAATCCATTGTATTTATCATCCTGTTTTTCAAATATGTAGTTATTTGTGGTTTTACTCTTGGGATTTTTTTTTTGGCCACACCAAGTGGTGCTTAGGTAGCTTTAGCTTTACTTTGTGCTTAGGGATCACTGGTGAGGCCTCAGAGACCATAATATGAGGTTCCAGGAATCAAGTGCAGCTTGACAAGGTGAAAAGTCAGTGTCCTACTGTACTTTATCTCCAGCTTTTATCCATGTATATTTAGTTAAATTAAATATTTCAATAGTAAAATATTGTGGCTTTTTACTCAGTGCTGCTATGCCTAGATCCAGATTGCCAGGATTTCTCCTAGGTGCTCCATTTCTCCAATACATCACATTTTCTTGACCATATTTTAGGTTTGTTTCCATCTGAGATTATCTAAATCTTACTTGTTTCTTTACAATTCTCAAACAATGAGAGAATCTTTCATTTGTTGTTTTATTTATATTTCTTCTCACTTAGTAGGACTTCCTTCAATTCCAAAATTATAACTTAAAACAAGACCAGAATTTTTAACAATTCTTAGAATAAAAGTCAACCAGCATAAATTGTTAATATCATGGCCCTATTACTAAATTAAAGAAAAAGAAAATATTTTATTTTAGACATACAATTTTTTCAACTTACACAACTTTTATAATCCAGTCTATAAACTGCATTATTCTGACTTTGGATTTGTAGTATCTCCTGCCTTAAATAGAAACTATGTCAATGTTTAGTTTTAAATATCTAGAATTTTGTAAGAGCTCTGATTATATCTACCTAATCTTACTTGTGTTGCTAGAATTTTAATTTATTTTTATTTATTTTAATGTAAATTTTCTTTGATATTCTTTTCCATTACATTTTATCTTGTGAATCTTAGTTTTACATATTTTGATTATCCAAGTCTCTTAAGTAAGTTATGAAATATGGAGCCTTAGAGATAGTTCAATAGGTAGCTCTTGCCTTGTACAATGCTGACTGGGGTTTGATCCTTGGCATCCCATGTTGCTACCCAAATCTTTCAGTAATAAGTCAAAGCAAGATAATACAAGAATATGGATAGAAATATAATTCAGTGTGTAAGAACTGAAATACAAGTCTAAGCCCTCCAATATATGGTTGGCTAATTTTATATAAAGGAGTTGGAGCCATGAAATGCAGTGAATGTAACTTCTTCATCAAATAACATGGAGAAATTGAATAGATATGTGCAAAAGTATGGTTAAAGAAAGTTTTGAAAATTCAGGCAAAGTTGTTTGTATATATTAGTGAAAAAAGGTTATTTTCAACACAAGAGTAAAATATATATATATATATATTAGTCTCTCAGAAGAAAATACCTATGTCTGCTTTTACAGTACTTATTACCTTTTAATAAACTAAAAATAGTAAACTAATATTAATCCTATGTTCTTCCTCTTTCTCTTTTGTCCTTCCTTGCTTTCTTCTTTTCTTTCCTTTCTTTGTCTCCCTCTTTTCTTTTCTTTTTTCTTTCTTTCTTTCTTTCTTTCTTTCTTTCTTTCTTTCTTTCTTTCTTTCTTTCTTTCTTTCTTTCTTTCTTTCTTTCTTCTCTTTCTTTCTTCTTTCTTTCTCTCTTCCTTCCTTCCTTTCTTATTTCTTTTTCTTTCTTTTCCTTCTTTGCTTTCTTTCTTTTATCTCTTGCTTCTTTTTCATGATTTTTATTTTGTTTTGGTCATACATGGCAGTGCTCAGGCCTAATCCTGTTTTATTGCTCTGGGTCACTTCCAGGGGTGTTCAAGAGGTCTTATATGGTGTCAGGGCATCCTGAAAGAAAAGATGTGCTCTTATCAGTTCTGCTATCTCTCCAGCTGCTGTATCTTTTTATTTCTGGTATGTTAAAAGGCATGCTTTTCTTAGTTTTCAGTTTGCCCTATCTCCACTGCTCCACTATTTGTGGCAAGTTTCCTACCATGAACTGGTACTCCTGGCCCTCTTCTCTATTGTCTCTTGATAATATTACTGCACTATCTTTTAATATTTTTATATCACACAAATGAATGAGATTACTTTCTGTCTATCCCTCTCCCCCTGACTCATTTTTCTCAGCTCAATACTTTCTATATCTATCCATGTATAAGCAAATTTCATGACTTGATTTTTTTCTAACAGTTTCATAGTATCACATTGTGCAGATGTGCCACAGGATTTTAGCCACCCTACGTTCATTGTAGCAATCTTTATAATAAAGTTTATTTTATGTTGAGTTGATTGTGCCCAAGTTTGCTTTTAAATTGTTTTAGTACAGCACACAAGTATCAATTGTTATATTTATGGTAAATTCACACACAAAGAATTTTACTTTGCCACTATAGTCACTATTATATAAATACATGCAAACATTGTCCTATATTTGTTAATGTCTTTCTATTAATGCCGATCCCTAGGTTTACTGTAGGTCTGTATTGTTCTGTAGATTCATGAACTAATATTTTTAATTGTCTCCTGAGTAAAGATTTTTTCAACCTGTGTACCTCACTCTAATTTATTGTTTATTTTGGAACAAAACACTCTTTTTTCAAGCTTAAAGCTCATTCTGTGCACAGGATTACTCCAGGTGGTGCTCATTGAACCATGCATGATATGGGAATACAACAAGCATCTACTGAATGTGAAATACCCTCAGCTCTTATATTATCTTCCCCATTACCCTCACCTCAATGAATTTTGGGGGTGGTATTCATGAGTGATTCCTGGCCCTAGCAGTATTGAGGGGCCTTATGTGTTGCTTACTTAGAATGTGAGTTGACCACATGTAAGACAACCACCCTAGTCTCTTTACTATTTCACCAGCACCCCTGCCTTATTTTAGTGAAGGCATTTAACAGCCTATATATGGATATATATAAAAGAACTGTAATCATTAATAAGTTAGAAAAATTTTAAATGGGTTCTTATTTCAATGCGTTCATTTCACATTTTTTCTCATTTCACCTTTCTCCTTAATAGTTTAAACCCAATTAAGTTAATATGTATTTTAAAAATAGTTTTGTATTATTTTGCCTCATCTTATATGATAATTTCCTCTTATTCAATAACAATATGTGATTCTTTTTATTACTCAGATACTATAAAGAACACATATATTTCTAAGCTTATCTCAGAATTAAAAAATGTATAAATACATGTGCATACAGTTTATATTGCTAATACAAGGTAATGGTAATAAAATAACAATACAGCTTATTAATTTATATTGATAATATAAAATAAAACATTAATAAATATAGGTAACAGTATAGTCTTCAGGTATGTTTAATTCTAACATTGTTTAATTATTAATTATGATTAATTATGATTAACTATGATTGATTTATTTAGGTTTTGGGTGGAAGGCAGGTATAATTTCAAAGTCTAAATTCATTTCTGCCACTCTCACTGAATAAATAGAAATATTGTGCCTTATTGTCCTAATAAGAAGATAGCAAAGAGTAAGAGTAATATTATACTATTATTACTAAGTACTAATAGTGACAAAACTAATAGTCTTGGCACCAGATAGTATTATCACGCTATTATTAGCCAAAATAAATAGTACAGTTTGTCCCAAGAACAGTTTCAATTTGCTTGCTTTATTCTGCCAACGAAATTCTTGAAGTATTTTTGTTGTTATCTCCATATTATACATACAGAAATAGACACAGATGGTTTATAAAGCAAATATACAAAGTAGATTGTTTTTATTTTTAGCAACCATTATACATAACTTTTCCTTACATGAGGTGAAATATAACCTAGTGTGATGTATCTTTGTTAAATTTGGATATATTCTACTCTCAGTTGCTGAAAGCTAAACGTTTTAAAATGTCTTCTCAAATTAAAGAAAATTATATCTGACCTTCATTGCTTGTGTTAATGTCAGTCCGTGGCAGTCCAAGTATGCAAATATATCTTCATTTAAAAAATTTTAATCAAATATTAAATGTACTACTTTTACATGATGTGACAATGAATGAAGAATTTCCTCTTAATGTTAAACCACCCCTTTGTCAACTCTAAGCCATAGTTTTTATTAAGACTATTGACATGACTGATACTAAAATATTGTTTCTAAAAATTATTTTCTCTTATGTTATTCTTTAGAAATAAAATGTTTAATATATGCCACTATTTAAAAATGACACCTCTTGAAATGAAAGATAAAACAGAAACTACCAATTGACAATCTGCTATTTTGATCAGATATTTGAAACTTTCACCTCTCAAAAACTTGCAGTTTAAAAAAATAATGTTGACTTTCAACATTTTATTTCAGAAATAAATATTTACCTAGTCATTGAAACATTTACAATCAGAATACAAGTAAACATTCTAATGGTGGTGTTGGAGGAAATAAGATGAGAAAATATATCAACAGTTTAAAGCAAGGAACAAAAATGATTTTATATTTAGAAGTATAATAAATGTTTTTTTCTGTAACTTGAAGGGAGAAGAAATCTATTCATGATTTACCATGACTTATACCTTGAAAGATCATTAATAAAACTGTTCCCTCTCCACACTTAGATATTTATAAATGTAACACTTCAGAAATTGACAAGAATGCACTCACATTGCTATATTTTAGAGATGACAAGGTTTGTTGTACCATGTTTAGTTCAAATTACCTAGTTGTTGCATCATTGTTACCCCTCAGTGGAACATTTATGACATGTTTGATTATTTGCTAATCTGTGCTGTGAACCCATCTGTCTGTTTGCAGTGGGGGAAAAGTGGATGAAAAGAGATGAGGCGGGAGGGTGGAAGGAGGGGAGTGGATCATGAAATATGAACTAAAATATGTCTAAAGGATTTTGTTTGGGTCATGATGTCAAAATTATGTGCGATATATGCTATTCCTCGGCATACTATTTTTTTTTTCAGTGATCATACTGTTTATTTTCCCTCCTTGTTTTATATTTTCTCTCAGGGGAAAACTCTCACATCAAAGAGATTAACCAGCCTTGTTCAGTCTTACTAAAAGGATCATCATGTAGCATGGAAGCTGACTGGAGTCTTTGCATATACTTTACAGCTCTTTGTTTTACCTAATGCAGAGATATTAAACCAAGATGTTGCATGAGGAAAGGACCTGAATTTTTCTCTTTTTTGTGTACATTAAGGCATAATCTACAGAGAACTTTACCATCTCAATGCCTCCATTTCAGAATGCCATCTTCTTATTTCCACCTTGTATACTAAGCTGGATCTGTGTGTCTCCCTTTTTATTTTACAAGGTAAAGTGAATTAAAATTTCCATCTACCTTTTCAGTCACTCTTTCTCTTAAAAGCTTCTGCTAGAAACAATTTCCTAAAATTCAGTCATAAACTGGAAGAACTTTAAAGGGAAAAGTTATGAATAACTATACATATAGCTTCACATTTATTAAACAATTAGCACAAACTTTTATTTTATCAGAATAGTCAGTCAGAAACAAAGTCATGTCTTTGCTGTCTGTACATACTCAGTCAATGTTTCTTGCATTTTATACTATATAAGAAACACCTATTGTTCCTAATGTATTAAAATTAGATCCCCATCTCTGTAAATTTGTGTGTTAATATTGTTGCATTATCTTTCATTAAAATATGCAGAATCTCTTTGTTTTTGAAACTTTGACTTTCATAGTAACTGAAAGAAACTGTTGAGAGTATCCTCAAATCTTGTATTGCCATATATACTATTATCCTCAAAGTTTATTTCAGAGTTACCAGAATCCAACCAGAGATGAACGGACCCGAAGCGGGGGTGCTGCAAGGAATATGAAAACAAGAAACACACACACACACAAAGAAAACAAGACAGACATATATATAAAACAAACCAAACTCCTGGACTGAAATTCCAGACTGTTCTCCATGCACAATATTTATTGTTTAGAGTCAAGATGGAAGGTCAGCCCTTAACAGATAAAATACCTATCTAATGCTAATCAAGCCTAAGTGGGACTTTACATGTCAAAAGGGATGTGTGAAGGGAAGAAGCTAATGCAAAGTCTGTAGATTGTCTTCTTCCTATAAACAGTGCAGACAAAAGTGTGAATATAGGATTACCATCAACAATGTTTTCTTTGAAGATACTTGGAATCAGGTAATTCACACTAAGAGTTCTTAAATCATCCTTAAATAATCCTTAAATCTATTCTCCTGGTACTATCAATGCTTTAGCTGAACTTAATTCTTGAATGTCTACATACCCAGTAGGATTTCCAAGAAAATTTTGGATTGTACCATAGCCAAAAGCAGACTGAAAGCAGATAATTATAGGACTGCACCAAGAAAATTTTTCTCCCATGAATATGTGCACAAATTGACCTTTCACATTTTAGAACTATTTAGGAGGTCATTCTGTCACATTATGAATATGCATTTCTACAATTTGCAAGTGGTTGTTTGCTAGAATTAAGTTTAAGGAGACTTCTCAATTCAGGAACTGATCTTTTTTTAAATACTTTTTAAAGTATTCTTTTGTAATGTTCTAGGCTTATGGCTCTTAACTTTTTGGTGGTTACAATTTCTGTGATACATGATAATTATTAAAATTAAAGAGTGCCTTCCAAGTGCCTGCCATTGTATTTTGGCTTTATGTGTCCTAAAATCCTCAACTTTATATCTTAAAATCTACCCAAATATTAATTCTATAATTTTGAGATATTGAGAAATTATGTAATTCATTTAAAGTCACACAATTGGTGGGTTTGGATACAAATTCAGGCAGAGTGACTCCAGAACTCACTATACTACTTTATCCATTACACTGCAAAACTTAAAAAAATATTTAAATGAAAAAAATATATATGTACATATATATACACTCATATAGGTAACATTTATACTAGATTTTTGACACTCACACAACATCCTCGGGAATTCATACATGGATGACATATGGATGAGAGGTAAGAAACCTGACTTCCTTTAACTCTTAGATCATGACAGAAGATACCGATTAGTGAATCAGATCTACTTATTTTTGCATCCACCAAAGGCTTATTATTCTCCAAAGTATTGGCTCAAAATTTTTATATTCACATTGCAAACTAAATAACTTCTAATTGACCTAATTATTTTTGTTATGTGTCAGATTTCCTGGAATATACAAAGAATTTATATGTGAAGCAGAGTCACAGAAATGTAAAGCAGCAATCTTATGTAATTAATGATATGGCATATGTCAGGGGGCAAAATAAAAGTAGAAGCCTTCATTATCATTATGACAAAAAAGTGAGTTAAACATGCTACCCAGGATTTGGACATGTACTACTCATTCTTCTTCTGATTACTTCTCAATCTACTTTAATACACATGACATTTTATAAATAAAGTTGGTCAACAAAGAAAAGTCTTGCATAGTAGTATAATTTAATCCAGCTATAGGCACATAGAATTTGCATGTCCTTAAATATACAATTAAATCGTCATATTGAAAATATCCTTATTGTTACCAATTACTGTCTTTTTGCATAGTAGAGCACCTTTTAACATTAAAAGAAATAATCAAATGTACAAATTCATAGTCTTAGCTATTTAAAGAAATAGTGATAGTGAAAAATTTAGTGAATATAAGTGATAGAGAAAAAATTTCATTCATGTTTTATACATATGGGTAATTGCTTTGTTGTATAATAATTTATATATTTATATATCTTACCAAGAATATTTTATCCCAATTAGCATTTTAAAAGATGCCAAGCATAATGTTATTTTGATATTATATTAAAACAAAATTGTTTGCATTTGGTCCTCTATGTCCAAGTAAAATTCCCTGAAGCCTAAATGTATAATGTGTTTATAACCATAGTTTCAAAGAGTTATTTAGTTTCTACAAAGATGAGTACTTCTAGTTTAATAAATTAATAAATAAATATTTATGTAATAATTGTTATAATACTTTAATCATTTATATATTTTTGGAAATCAAATAAATTAGCATATAGTTAACATATAAATATACATAGCTATTTGCATATATCTTAGTGAGTGGATTAAGGTATATAAATAAATCTCCAGGCACAGTAATACTTTTTGTTATATATAACTGTCAATCAAAAATAAATAAAAATGTTAACTTTATTTCTTTTTTACCAGAGTTCACATTTGTAAAAATATAAATTTTAGTTAAAACAGTCCCCCTAGTTGGGGTTGAATCAGAAATTATAGAAAGTGGATTAAGTAAAACATAAGGGTACCAGAGACAGAAAAATTTATGGAGAAAAATCAGGCTTATTGGACTTGAAATCAACCAGATAGAATAATAAAGTCTAAAAAGGTGACCAAAAATATTATCAATCTTTGTAAATAGACTCTGTCATGGACAAATAGATTCTGAACACTGCATCTCTTGGAAATAGAAATGGTACATTTTGGGAAGAATATATATAAGGTTTTGTTCTTTTTTTTTTTTTTTTTTTCGGTTTTTTGGGCCACACCCGGTGATGCTTAAGGGATTACTCCTGGCTATGTACTCAGAAATAAATCCTGGCTTGGGGGACCATATGGGAAGCCGGGGAATCAACTGTGGTCCATTCTAGGATAGCGCCAGCAAGGCAGATGTCTTACTGCTTACGCCATGGATCTGACCCCTTATTTATGTTATTAATAGAAACTTATGTTGGAAATCTAGCAAAATAACCTACAAGTAAAAGGAAAACAATCGATAGCAATAGGTTTTAAGAACAAAGTATCTGATTCAAATGTCTCATCATAAGATACAAATATTCAACTTTTCTATCACCTACTGCAATTTTATAGTTCTATTGGACCAAATATAAAATATGGAATTGAGTACTGAATGATTGGGAATGGAAGGTTTTTTAAATTCTTAAGTTTCTTACTATCAATATACAATGGCTGAAATATTTTATCTGTGGATTCTTTCAAGTAGAAGTTAAGTAATAGTGAAGAATCACATTTTATAATATATGTAAATATTTTGGTATCCAGTGAATTTGACATTCTAAATGTTCTTTCCTATTATTATTTTGATTCTATGGTATTTCATACATGTATAAAATTACTATAAGCAGACACTGAAAGAGGCAGGAAGAGAGAAAAATTCAGAGTGAAAAATAACCAAAGAGAATATTTGTTCATTGTCTGACATGACATCACTTGATGCCAGATGAGAATACAAGCAAAAAGTGACAAATCAATTATTAAGATCTATTAGAATTCAAGGTTTCAAATCCAATGAACACTGCTTTCAGAGAATGTAGTGTGAAAATAACAGTTCCTATGTACAAAGACATTTCCAACCATTTCTAGCATTTTCACCCATGCGTGAAGACAAGTGGGAAAAGTAATGAGCATATACAGGGCTAAAACTTCATTACTAATCATCAGTTTGCAGATTCAGGTAAAGTTTGTCATTGTTCCAGCTACATGTAGGTCAAGGAGAAACTGAAGTGTGAAATAAATCATTACAGATTGATATTTTAGTAAGCTTAAGTTATACAGAGAATTTATTAGGGTTCAGTCAACAGTTTACATGTTACCAATAACATATAACTCTTAGAAAGTTATGTGTCTGAAATGGTCCCAAGTTCAGAGAAAGAGGTAGGACATATATTCACATTCCTAGTTTAAATTTTAAATTTAGATTTTCTCCAAAATTTAAGCAGGAACAGTCTCTAAATGAAAGCAAATTATCCTAATGTAGGCATGTGAAATAGGCTATAATTTAAAATATGAGAAAATATGGAGCAGTTTATGGAATATGCACTTAAAAAGAATGGTCATAAAATTGAGGATAAACATTATGAATATCACAGCAATGGAAGAAATTTTGCCAAAGGAAATAGACCAGATAAATCTGAAAACATGAATAAACAATATCCTAAAGATTTAATAAAGTCCTACATCTGTATTCATTGATTAATATTTTACACACTCAAAATATTACATATTGCTAATATGAATAAAACCCTTTTCTGTTTTCACTGTGTGTATGATTTTCAACCAATGGGAATTGCATATGGTACTTATTGGGAGATTATAGTCCAGTATTTATTGATCGTAAGAATTTCTCAGGCAAGTGAAAAATATGAAATATACATTAGAGGAAATGCCTGTACTTTTCTAATTAGATTAAGTCTTATTTTTTATTTAGATGTCATAAGCATCTAATATGTATTTGGAATGAAAGTCTTAATTTTGTCAGAAAAATTTTGACTATTAAGTGGTCTAATGCACTTGATTCTACACATTCTGCTTTTGAATTCACAACATTCAAATCCCTAATTTTTCCCCTCTTTTTATCTAAGCTTTGAAAGATAGCTAAGGACAGAGATAAGCTGCATATCCCTAAATACACATAGTTTTAGATCTGTTATGAGTCTATAGATTATCTATTATTTGCTCATTTTTTTTCTTTTTACTTACATTGCCCTGTAGTTCCAATTCAGATTTGCTGACAGTTTTATCACAGAATCTTTTAAATAAAACAAATAAAATGGAAAGACCTATGATTTAAAGGTGAAGTAAAGTTCTGCTCTTGATTCCTGAGTCCAAAGTTTTTCTTTGGCAATCACATATGACAATATCAAAAGTTTGGAACCTTATCACATTACGTCAAATGTTCCAAACTTCACCGATAATATTCAAACCATTGTAGGATTAAAAGTCACATAACATTAAATTAATGTTAATAACTAACATTTTTGTTGGCTTGTTTACCTAAGTTCTTATGGCATTCTCCTTTCAATGCTCATTCATTCTACATCCAGTGTTTTTAAACATGTGCACAAAATGCAAGGAATATTTGCCTATGTAAAAATTAAAATAAAATGTTTACTAGCAAAACAAAAATTTCATTTTGAGGCTCCTCTACTTAGAATGATAGCCTGAAATACCTTTGCAAGACCTAAAGTCAAAATTGTACTTGCCAATTCAAAAAAATGTATATGCCTCTGGGGCAACAAAATCAAAGTGTTTTCACTTCTCTTTTTGATCAGGAAGCAATTATAGGAAGATCAAACTAGTTCCAAGTAAAGAATCTTATATCTTTCAAAAGCAAAAAGTCCCATCATATTTTAACAAGCAGTGGAGCTCTTTCAGAGTAAAATAAGTCATTGACATTGGTGGCAAGAAGGTTGCACTTGTGAAGGGTTTATATATATATATATAACTGAAAATCAACTAAAACGTATTTGTAAT
Source organism: Suncus etruscus (assembly GCF_024139225.1). NCBI lineage: Eukaryota > Metazoa > Chordata > Mammalia > Eulipotyphla > Soricidae > Suncus > Suncus etruscus. The sequence goes on along the minus strand of NC_064854.1, from coordinate 48,986,801 downwards.
CATGGTGCTTAAATATATTATGAAAATAAAATAAAACAATAAAAATTATAAAATAATAAAATGAACTGGAGGTCTGGAAGTTAGGGACAGAGATCCTAGACTCTTCTATGGTTAAGACGTGAGGTTCTTATGTATATCAAAACCATTATATCCATAAGTTTATGTTTTCTTCCATTTTCTTGGCCATTGGCATTTGATCTATAAAGCTGCCTCTAGTTTCAATGCCACAGAGAACTCTTTGTTTTCTTTTCTGTAATTTATGGATTCCAGTCTAATCTCAAGACCTTAAATTTATTTTGATATGATTTTTGTACATGACGTAAGAAGAGGTCTAAGTTAAATTTTTTGCATAGGTGTGACGAGTTTTCCTAGCACTACTTATTTACAAAGTGAGCATTGTTCTACTTTATAATTTTTACTCATTTATCTAATATAAACAGACCTGAGGGTCTGTCTCTGGATTATCCATCCTGTTCTACTGATCAGAGGAACTGATCAGACTTTATTCCATTACCACAGTTATAATTACTACTGAATTGTAGTACAGTTTGAAGTTGAAAAAAGTGATGACTTCCATCTTCTTCTTTTTCCCAGGAATTACATTAGCTATTTGATGTATAGAGAAAATTATTCCATATGAATGTCAGAAGTGTTGGATCTATCTATTTAAAAAATGTCACTGTAATCTTATAGGGACTGCACTGAATCTGTGCAATGTTTGGGGGAGTATTGCTGTTTTGATGTTAGTACTCCAGCTCCATGAACAGGAGATGATTTATGAAAAAAATTCTACCACATCAAAAAATGGAGAGAAGAAATGAACAAATTTTCATCAAAGAAACCAATATGGCCAAAGGTACATGAAAGAATGCTCTATATCACTAATTATCAAGGAAATGCAAATCAAAACAATGAAATACTACCTCACCTCAAAGAGCCTAGCTAGCCCTCATCACAAAGAACATCAGCAATCATTGACGGCAAAGATATCAGAGAAAAAAGAAACCCCCATATAATGTTGGTCTGGTCGGTTTTGGAAAATAATATGGACTTTCCTAAAAATATAGAAATTATGCTTCCATAAGACCCAGAAATTCTGTCCCTGGGAACAAATGAAGAACAGCATCTGTACTTCTATATTCATGACATCACTATTCACAATATCCAAAATCTGGAAACAACTCAAGTATCCAAGGTCTGATAAGTGGCTAAAGAAGCTCTGATAAATCTACAGAATGGAATACTACAAACCAGTTGATAAAGGAAATAAAAAAATTTTCTTTTATTGGCATATGGTATGGGCATAGAGAACAGTATATTAAGTGACATGTATCAAAGAGAAAATAGACATAGAATGATTACACTCTTTGTAAGTATAATAAAACATAATATCCAAAGAAAATAGAAACAAATAACAGGAGCAATCATCCTTAGTAAAAAATCTTACCACAATAGGAAGGGCAGAGAGCCAAAAGGTGGAGGGCTCTGAGAAAAAAACATAATGACAATGATAGTGCAATGTGACCACTCTGGACAAGAATTGGGTCCTGAAAGGAAGTGAAGTGATATGTATGAAACTCTTTCAATGAGTATTGTAAACCACAGTTTCTAAAAAAAAAAAATGCAAAAAGATAAATTCTAGTATAAAGGAAGACTGAGGTACTGGATGGTAATTGGGGACCGTAGTGGAAGGATCTACACTGGTGAATGAATATTGAAAGACTGAAACCCAGTTGTGAAGAACTTAGAAACTTTGTATTTCATAGTAATTCAATACATAAAGATAGATTATCAAACATACTAGACCTACCCAACACTATTGCAATCATGGGTCCAGGGCCAGAGTGATAGCAAAGAGTAGGGCTGCCAATCCAGGACTGATCCAGGTTTAATCCCTAGCATTCTATATAGTCCCCCAAGCCTGCCAGGAGCAATTTCAGAACACAGAGCCAGGAGTAACCCTGAGCAAAGCTAGGTGTGTCCAAAACAAACAAAACAAGCAAACAAACAGAAAGAATGAAAGCATGGGATCAAAACATATGAAGAAAGAAAATGATATGAACAGAATCAGATATGAAAGGGGAAACATCATGAAACATTACAGAAATTCAAAGAATAATAAGTATTACTTAGAGAATATTTATGCCAAAAAACAAGATAACCTAAAATAAATGAATAAATTCTTGATTTTATTCTTGAACCTGCCAAGTTTGTTTGCTCTAAGTTTTATTAAGTTTATAATGCTGTAAAGGACAACCCCATGTCTGTCTTCCCCATTGGAGCACACCAATTAAAATGTCAATGTATAGCTGAAGTTCCCTAATGTTCAGAATCAAATGAAGTAACAAAATGGTCAGATAGTAACAAGAGCTTAATAAATTTTTTTAATAAAGTTAGAGACTTCATTGGAGATACAATAACTTTCAATACAATACAATAACATGAGCATGAAGATGAGTTAACTACCATCAACTATGTTAATTATATGATGCATGCTCTGTAAAGAATATTAAAAAACATTGAAATATTATAAAATAATTAAAATGTGACCCTAAAGAAACAATTGGCAAGGCTACAGAAAACTTTTAAATAGATTTTGAGTTAGTTTTTATTTATGGCATGATAATAATCCATTTTCATTCTTTTGCATGAAGTTATTTTTTTTTCTAGCACCATTTACTGAAGAAACATCTCTTAACTCCATTTACTCTGTTTCTTTATTGTAAATAAACTGTCCATATTTACAATGATTTAATTCTGGACCATTCCATTATCTCTTTGATTCCAATACCACACTATTTTTATGTTTTTATATTTGTAGTAAAGTTTGAAGTTTGGAATGTGAAAAAAAAGACATAATTAAATGTGGTTCCTGAGTTTCATGGGGTGTAAACATATTTTAACTACAAACCTGACATCTAGTGGCTAATATAGCTATTGTAAAGGATACTCATTTAAATTGTGATTGGAAGTGCAGACACTATATGAGGATAATTAACTAAAAGGGTCTAATAAATGAAAAATAAAATTTTTGAAAGTCACACAGACATTGTGTCCAATGTCGTCCAATAATCTAGCTGATGGTCAACTCAAAGACATGAATTTATGAATTTCAGACGATCATTTCACAAGAAAGGGGAACAAGAATATGGGGGAGTAATTATGGGACAATTTATGGATCCCAATAATCTCAATAACTAACATGAAATGAAAAGAAATACCTTAAAATATATGCCTTAACCATTTCTGCTTTCTTATCAGTTTAAAAAAAAATACACACACTGGTTTTGACCTACACCCAGGACTGTTCCATGCTTAATCACAGTTCTAGCTCAGGGATCACTTCTGGTAGTGCTCAGGTGACAAATGTGGAACCAAATGTAGTACCCAGTATCTAACCAGAGTTAGCCAGATGTTAATCAGATAGTTTAAGTCCTGTACTATCTCTATGAAACCAGAAATATAACTTTTATTGTTGGTGGAACTGAGAGATTGACTAGCCAAATTAACTAAATTGAAGGGGGGCTATTTTGGACAGTGCTCAGAGTTTACTCCTGGCTCTACACTCAGGAATTACTTCTGGCATTCTCAGGGGACTATATGGGATGGCAAGGATCAAATCCAGGTTGACCACATACAAGGAAAGAGCCCTACCCACTGTGCTATCATTCTGGCCCCAGAATTAGCTTAAATTTAAAAAAGGTAGTAAAATAAAGGACCAGAGAGATTACTCTGTGGACAGAAAAAAATATAATGACTATATTCAGACCCTAACACTGTGAGGTGAACCCTGGAATCCCCATAGCATCTTGGATTGCCCTTGGGTCTTTCAGCACTACAGACATTAGTAGCATTGTAGTACTGCATCTGAGAATTGAATAATCTTAAACATTTGACAGAATTTTACCCAGAGGTGCTAAAGGTCACTTGAGCACATCATGAGAGAAACTCACTTATGAAAAAAGTTATTACAGTAAAATATCTTGCATAAATCATTTTCTTTAAACTAGCACCCTATGTATTACCATACATAACAGATAGAGTGAAAGAAAAAGTGACATTTACTTTTTATTTTAAAATAGTTAGCAGCTTACAAAATAATGATTCATGCAATTAATAACTTGGAAACAAAATATACTTGGCAATGAAGTCTTATCTACTATAAATTGATATGCATGTCAGCTATATTAGACTCTTTGTTTACCACATTCTCTTTAAAAAATCATGCTTTCAGTTAATAGCTTCATTAGAATAGAAAAGACAATAAAATTTATTCACTCCATAATTCCCACTAATCCTCAATAATTCCAAATTTCTGATTCAAGAGTGAATCCCAATAAGTTGTGGATTGCAATTTTGTGTCCTTTAATCTTCCAATAATCTTTGTGTGACTCCTTGTTATTAGGTCATTTTAAACTAAGCCAGGTCCTCAGGAAGCTTAATGACTTAATCTAAGATTTTGTAATTGAGAGATATTAAAACATTTAAATTGATATATAATTAATTGGGACATTAAGCAATGGCTGGGCCTTAAATTGATTTTAACATATTATGTTTTGTACCAGAGTAAAAACTTATAAAATTATTTAGTGCGTGGTTCATAACTTGAAATGACCTTTCTGAATACCCATAATGCTAAAATCTTACCCGAAGAGTCCTCCCAGATCTTTTATCTATGTCAGAAATTCCATACACAATAGTGCCACACAAAATCAAATATCTTGGAATCAACTTGACCAAAGACATGAAGGACCTATAAAAAGAAAACAATAAAGCCCTGCTCCAAGAAATAAAAGAGGACACACAGAAATGGAAACACATATCCTGCTCATGGATTGGCAAGATTAGCATCATTAAAATGGCAATACTCCCCAAAGCATTATACAGATTTAATGTGATCCCCTTAAAAATACCCATGACATTCTTCAAAGAAGTGGATCAAACACTTATGAAGTTCATCTGGAACAATAAACACCCTCGAATAGCTAAAGCACTCCTAGGGAAAAGGAAAATGGGAGGCATTACTTTCCCCAACTTTAAACTGTACTACAAAGCAAAAGTTACCAAAACAGCATGTTATTAGAATAAAGACAGACCCTCAGATCAGTGGAATAGGCTTGAGTTCTCAGACATACAATTACCTAATTTTTGACAAAGGAGCAAGAAATCCTAAGTGGAGCTGGGAAAACCTCTTCAACAAGTGGTGCTGGCAGAACTGATTAGCCACTTGCAAATAAGCGAACATAGACCCCCAGTTAACATCATGTATGAAGGTAAAATCCAAATGGATTAAAGACTTGATATCAGACCTGATACCATAAGATATATAGAACAACACGTCAGTAAAACACTCCATGACATTGAGACTAATAGCATCTTCAAGGAGGAAACTGCACTTTCCAAACAAGTGGAAGCAGAGATCAACAGATGGGAATACATTAAATTGAGAAGCTTCTGCACCTCGAAAGAAATAGTGCCCAGGATACAAGAGTCACCCACCAAGTGGGAGAAACTATTCACCCAACACCCATCAGATAAGGGGCTAATATCCAAAATATACAGGACACTGACAGAACTTTACAAGAAAAAAAAATCTAATCCCATCAAAAAATGGGGAGAAGAAACGAACAGACGCTTTGATAAAAAAAAAAATACAAATGGCCAAAAGGCACATGAAAAAATGCTCCTCATCACTAATCATCAGGGAGATGCAAATCAAAACAACAATGAGATACCACCTCACACCACAGAGATTGGCGCACATCACAAAGAATGAGAACAATCAGTACTGGTGGGGATGTGGAGAGAAAGGAACTCTTATCCACTGCTGCTGGGAATGTCGTCTAGTCCAACCTCTATGGAAAGCGATATGGAGATTCCTCCAAAATCTGGAAATTGAGCTCCCATTCGACCCAGCTATTCCACTCCTAGGGATATACCCTAAGAAAACAAGAACACAATACAAAAACCCCTTCCTCACACCTATATTTATTGTAGCACTATTCACAGTAGTCAAGCTCTGGAAACAACCAAGATGCCCTTCAACAGACGAATGGCTAAAGAAACTGTGGTACATATACACAATGGAATAGTATGCAGCCGTCAGGAGAGATGAAGTCATGAAATTTTCCTATACATGGATTTACATGGAATCTATCATGCTGAGTGAAATAAGTCAGAGGGAGAGAGAGATGCAGAATAGTCTCACTCATCTATGGGTTTTAAGAAAAATAAAAGTCATTTTTACAACAATCCTCAGAGACAATGAGAGGAGGGCTGGAACTTCCAGCTCACTTCATCAAGCTCACCACAAAGAGTGGTGAGTGCAGTTATAGAAATAACTACACAGAGAACTACCATAAGCATGTGAATGAATGAGGGAACTGGAAAGCCTGTCTAGAGTACAGGTGGGGGTGGGGTGGGGTGGAGGCAGATTTGGGACATTGGTGGTGGGAATGTTGCACTGGTGAAGTGGGTGTTCTTTACATGACTGAAACCTAATCACAATCATATATGTAATCAAGATTTTTTATGAAGATAAAGTTTATTAGTGCACAGAGCAATAAATGGAAGGGGTTAGAGGTTGTTACACTTCTCTGGCCTTCTCAGGTATGTTAGTGATGGCTGCATCTGATTTTTGTGGATGTTACTGTTTATTAGTCATCTTTGCTTCAAGATGTTTACATAAAGAAAAAAAGTTAAAAATAAATAAATAAATAAATAAAAAGAAATTCTGAATCTAAATGACTTAGAGAGCAATGTTTCAGATTATCCAAAATGTTTTTCTGAACAAATGACCTACAATAAAGCTTTTTATAGTAAAACTAAACATACATTCTTAGTAAAGGGTAAAAATACAATATTTATAGTATTAGCATTGAATGGTTTTGTTGCAGGATTTATGTAAAATGGGAAGAAGAGAGCAGCTTCCAGAAAGGAGTTACCAACTTCGTTCACCCAGGAAAATAGCTGAAGATGTCTAGGACTGATGAAAGTCAGCCATGAATACCAAAGCCTGACCAATCCTAAGGAGCAGTTACCAAACTGGGCCTATACCTATGTCACATTTATTCTGACACCCTGCATTTAAATGATCACTATTACTCAAGTTCTCTGGGAGCTGTGGAATTAAAGGCTGGAGTAATCAGGAATTTCTCTTTTCAGGAAGGAGATAGTTGTGTACTGGTTTTCATAAAGCACAAAATCTCAAAGTAAGGTAGACGATTCTCACTATGACAAAATAACCTCTTGAGTGCATCTAATATGAATATATAGTAAATACATTTCATTTTGAGCCTAAAGTAATAGAGTATTATACTTAATATTATTATTATTTTTTTTTTTTTTGGTTTTTGGGCCACACCCGGCGATGCTCAGGGGTTACTCCTGGCTGTCTGCTCAGAAATAGCTCCTGGCAGGCACGGGGGACCATATGGGACACCGGGATTTGAACCAACCACCTTTGGTCCTGGATCAGCTGCTTGCAAGGCAAACACCACTGTGCTATCTCTCCGGGCCCTTAATATTATTCTTTGCCTATGAGATATAAACCATCATGACATACTTACCACTATTCTGATCTTTCTGTATTCATGAATTCACTCAGAAAACTACAACTAAGAAGACTTTAATTAACATTTTAATTTTATACCCATTTGATATCTGAATATGGGGAAATAAGAAGGAACTAACTGCCACAGCTTAAAGGTATTCATTCTAATAACCTAATTTGAAAGGATAAAGAATAAAAAAATGCTATACATGTTTTTCTTTCCTGTTTTTTTTTTTAAAAAGGTGATTTTATCTTTAAAACTACCAGAAATAGCCCTTTATTCTTAGAATATACCTCTCCAATCTTGGCCTGGTCATTTAGCTTTCCAATGGTCATCTTAAAGTCATTTGGATTGATATAACTGTGTTGTCTTGCCCACAAGGCTTTTATAATTTTACAAAACTCCTCTGCCATTTTGCATTTTGCAAATCCTCATGGATTTGGCCTGTTAGTGTTCTCCTTGTAATGGGACTGGTAAAATTGTCAAACTTGGGAATATCATACAGGCATTGTAGTACTTACTGAGTTCATGTAACAAGTGTTTCATAAATTGTGAACTCCAGTAAAAGCAGGAGAAAACATATCCTAGGTTCTAAAACTGGTCATTTACACTCTGAATAGTCTCTGCATCATTGTGTTATGTCAGCTTTTCTCCTATTAACTTTTGAGGTTGTATTTGTTTTCTGCTTTCTTCCTTTTAAGTAATCTGTATTGGTTCTGAGGGAGGTTTGCAGTCTTATCATGCAAGAAGTGTCTGAGCTTTCTCATATGTGAGAATCCTGCTTCTGAGAAGACATAGTAGGACCCAGAGTTTCTTGGCAAGGGTGTCATCTCTGGAAATATAAGCATATCCTTTTCCTTGAATAAGGAGATTACCAGCAATTCATTCATTATCCATTTTTACCCAAATGGATTAATTAATTTTTTAATCTGAGCATTTTCTTTAAAGTGTCTTTCTGCAGCTGTGTAGGGCTTTTCTTATGGTAAATTTAAGAAGTTTAATAAAAATAATGTTAAGGATAAAATGTTCATTGGTGGCATTCTCCTTTTCCTATATTTTAATAATTGAGTTTTTGAGGGCTCTGTGAGCTCTTTAATTTATGGCTTGTTCTTATGGATTATAGGGTATTTAAGTAATGTGCTTTATTTGCCACTCTTTGCAAAATGATTGAAAAGTTTTATTAGTGTCGGTAGAGCCATTGTCCATCTTTGTGAATTGAGGATGCCCATAACAAAATAATTGTAGCATGAAGGTGTAAATAGCTTTCACACATTTAGAAGTTGTTGTTGATCCCAATGTGAAATGAGAATATGTATTCACCACCACATGGAGATATGGTTTCTTAGGAAAAAGTCAACATGTATAATTTACAATTGTCATAATTTATTTGTCTGTAAACCTTGTGATTGGGCCTACCTACATGTATTCTTTTATTTAAAGGCACAAAATGGTACAAGTATTGACTCTTTGTTTGGCTTGCCTGCCTGAAATATAATAGTTTATATGCAAGTGACAGGCATTTGTGTATAGCACTGCATAGTTTTTCTTGCAGGTGACTTAAATATTGACATGGCCAGATGATCCGCACTTTTACTTCCTTGAGCCATTAGCCCTAGAAGGCCACAGTAGGCTCTTCTGTAAGGGATAAAAATTGGCTCAGAATGGTTTGTTTATTTGTTTTTTTTTTCAGAAAGGTTTGTAATTGCTGCAGCACATCTTGAACAATTTAGTTATGAACACTTAAGGGGTGGATATTATGCCTGGAAACAATCCTACTATGTAAGCTGAATTGCTAACTACGTTTTATGGTTCTGAAACATGTGATAGTAAGTAAATTAAAGTAGCAAGTTCTACTTGTTAAGCTGACTAGTAATTAGTATGCAGTGATTAGTGCATTATTAGTGGTCAATAAAGTGCCTGTGATACAGACTCTTCCTAATAATGAATAATCAATGTAAAACAGGAGGGCATTGGGTATAGGGAAGGAGTTGATAGTAGAGGAAATAACAAAATGTGTCCTCTTAAAGAAGTCCTAGCAAAACAATGGGAGGAAACTTCTTGAAAATTAGGTAGGGCTCATTGAAGGGGCTCATTTAGAGGTAGTATACATTCTATTTTCCTTTTTTGGAATCAGTAGAACTCTTATTTCAAGAAGAAAACTGTTCAGAACCTTCTTTGATGATAAGAGCAGTGATCAAGTCCAAATAGGGCGCAAATGTATAAGGTTGCTTGCTATGTAAATAAACCCATTCTAGAGGCTCATATATCTGCGCTGTAGCACCTATATGAGAATGGGTGATTGCAAATAATAAAAGCCACACCTTTTCAGGTATGAATACTAAGGCAAAATCGTTCATTGAAATCACTACATGGGGGTACTATTATTAATAGAAGGACCAGAAAAGGCAAAGTGCTTTCTGTTTTTTGAGTAAATGGAAAACAGTCATTTAAGTCATTATTTATCAAAGGCTAGTCTTTTGGGATGTCTACTCCTGAAGGTAAGCCATTCTGCAGTTTTCCTATATGAATCATTGATGCATTGACAGCTCTTAAATCACATAAAAACCGCCAGCTACCTGATTGCTTCCTTATTACAAACATTGGAGAATTCTATTCAGAAAGGAAAATTTAATGTGTCCCAAATTCAGTGATTCATCAAGTAAGTTTCTCAATGCCTATAGTTATGTGATGTTGATGGGTCATCGGAGAATACAGATTCGAACATTGGACTTCATTCGATTGAAGTGAGTTCTAGGTTCTTTAATCTAGTAGTCCCACATTAAAAGGGGAAAACTCTGAGCTGGAGGGAGGGTGATATGGCAAAATAGCAAAAAGAGAAATTATATTCAAAGGAGCAACCTTAAGATTTACAGCAGGCTGGAGAACAAAAAAGATTTACAACAGACCTGTCACAAGAAACTCTTAAGACCAGAAGGCAGTGATGGGATACAGTGACAAAATCAACAAAATGAATGCTTTTCCTAGAATACTGAACCCAGCCAGACTCACATTTAGGTTTGAGGGGAGTGTACATAGTTTCACAGATAAACAACAGCTCAGAAACTTTGCATACACAAAACCAGCCTTAAAAGAAAAACTGAAAGGTCTACTTTAAGACAAAAAAGACCAACAGACACACCAAACATCTACAGAAAGATGACATGAAATTTCATGACAATTATCTCTCTCAACATCAATGGACTTTCAGAGTCATTTTGGAAAACTATACAGAACCTAACTTTACAGAGGCAAAGACATACATTTTCTATTTTATGTCTTGCCTGTATCTTTCCCTATGATGTGTAATCAATATGTATAACTGATTCCCCTTACTCAGAAGCCTCCACTCTTTCTTCTGTGTGTAACTCCCCCTTTCTCCACCACTCATTTCTTAAATAAACTTATTTGAGTTTTTTTATTTCCTGAAATTCTTTTCAGTCAGGGTAGGAGATGGACAAGAGAAGGAAAAAAAGCTGAGTAGATTATAGAATTATTTGTTGTTTTTTTTTCTTGCAAAGAGCAAAACTTCACTCTATCTTGAGTCCATGGTTTGTGAAAAATACTCTTGTCATGGAGATAAATTTATGCATAGCATAGATCAGTTGGAAATCAGTCACAGTTTGACTACTGTCATATGGAACTGGTAAAATGCAAACTCTATACTATGTAGTTGCAATTGCAGACTTTATCCATCCTAAAACACTTCAGTCATCTGTAAAGTTACCCATGTAGGTAAAGAGAAAAGTTGTAGGCTTGATTCTAGGTTGCTACTATTCTTTTCACAATATGTCAATTGCAACAAAGGAAATACAAAATATAATAAAATATTTAATTGTATAATTTAATACAATCTTGTAAGGATTACACTGTGGTCATAACTATCCTTGTAAAAGAATAAAGAGGTACTATAACTAAAAAGCTTGAACAACACATTGATATTAGTGATACCAAGTATTGAACTAAAATCACAGGTAGGTGCAGACATCACGATCTCTTTCTCCTGACAATGATAAAGAATTGCCTTTCTATGAAAACATGATATGAATTTTAGTAATTTCTCTTGCATGGCAACTACTCTTAAAACAGAATTATTCTTTTGTTCTACACCTTCTGTGCAGCAAGTTCACTTCTCTGCCTAAGATATTTTTTTCACCACAAGTGTAGAGAGCCAAAGATTTTATTGGAAAAACCAATAAAATATTCACAATAATTTTCTTTACCAAAATTTCAACCAAGTTTTAAGAATCAAGTCTCCATGAAAGTGATTAATATTCTAGAATAAATATTCAAAATACCATAATGGTCAAGATGAAAAGGAGTAAGAGAGACTTGAAAACAAAGGATAGTGCTGTGGATGCTTTGACTTTAGGTCCTTGACCAGACTGAGTGTCAGTTTGTGATGTTTTTAGAGAGTAGAAGTTAGCACTGACCCTAGGAAGTGAGTGAAATTGATTACCTTCTTCATCTAAGTGGGCTCTTATGAGATATAAAATATGAGGGTAAAAGCAAATCAGAAACATAAGCACTTCCATCCTGTATTCCTCTCAGACAACAATTAAGGTTGCCTGAGTAATTTGTAAAGCATAAAATATTAGAAAACAACTATCACTCTGAGAACTTAATAACCACATATTTACCTCATATCAACATGCCATTTTGCCTGCATGGTATGGGGAACCTAAAACAACTCACTTATTTTTATTATACCCAACTGCAACAGGTGCTATTGAGAATCAGTCATAGGGGCCGGGCGGTGGCGCTAAAGGTAAGGTGCCTGCCTTGCCTGCGCTAGCCTTGGACGGACCTCGGTTCGATCCCCCGGTGTCCCATATGGTCCCCCAAGCCAGGAGCAACTTCTGAGCGCATAGCCAGGAGTAACTCCTGAGCGTTACTGGGTGTGGCCCAAAAACCAAAAAAAAAAAAAAAGAGAATCAGTCATAGAACTTTTTCATGTTTCCTCAGTTTATGTTATAAAAATTACCAAGAATACATGGAAATAAGATTTCATAACAAAAGACAACCAAAGCAATGAGCAGAACAAATGTATCAATAATATATAGACAATAACACTAGGATTATAAAACAACTATTCTCTCTATGTTTAAATAAATAACTGTAGATGACAAAAATTGTAAAAGAGCATCACTATATATTTAAGTATAATTAAGTAAAACTTCTAGAATTAAAGGAAATGAAAAGGGCTGGGGAATAGTGAGACAAAAATCTAGAAATATTTATGGAAGGAATTTGATACTGGTGATGGAAAAGTATATGCCTGAAACTCAATTATGAATAGCATTGAAAATCACAGTGCCTTAATAGAGTTTAAAAAGTGTGGAAAATATTATAATTTTTGGTATACAGAAATCTAAACTCCTAGTGTAAACAAGACTATTCTTATTCTAAAACTGGAGGGATCTTAGGCAACATTTCCTTGCTTTTCCAGCTTCTAAGGGCTACCTATGTTGCTCTACTCAGGAAACTTTTCCTCCATTTTCAAAATTAGCAATGCTGCATCTATATGAGTTATGTGTGTGTGTGTCTGTGTGTGTGTGTGTGTGTGTGTGTAGTGTAATCTTATATATGCATACCTTTCCTCTTCCACTTAATTTTTTAAAATTAATTCTTCTTCCTCACCAGACATCAGATAATGGAACTTTCAGGACTGCCTAGGTGAATGCATGGCTCCAAATATTAAAATGATGAGTGTTTTTGCTGGAAATGCACTCTAAGCCACTTTGAAGATATTCCCCTTTCTGCTTTTAAGGACACCTGCGATTACATCAGACCTGAGCAAATAGTATAGTTTTATCCTCTGATCCTAAGGCCAATTTATTAACAACATTAATACAATGTTATTCTGCTATGCCTTGAGTTACACATACACATATACATGTTCTCGAGATTAAAACTTGGACATCTCTGAACATGTGTGTATCGGTGTGTGTTTTATTTGACAGCCCTCATCTGGATCACATGAGAATAGAACAGACTATGGAGACAGATCAAGTACTTCCCTATCAGACACAATATACATATCTACAAAACAGTATTTGAGTACCAAGAAGAATGACTCTGGAGCTCAGTGCCAACATAGCCCCTAAGCAAAACTAAATAATCAAGAAAATCTGTGTTTAGGACAGGAGTGTACAGGTCTTATTAGGGTTTACAGATGGATGTTTCTAAAACAAAATTGTTAAAGTTAAATGTGGGTCAGAGTTTTAGCATAGAGACAGAGTAGAATTTCCATAGATAACTAAAAAAATTTATGAGATAGTCTAAGCGGCAAAATTTTTAAAAACTCTTATCTTTCTCATTATGCTTCAATTTAGCAATTTAGTAGGGTTTCCTTGGACTTCCATACCATTATCCTATTTATTATGGGGTAAATGAGGAAGCCTGTGCAATTGCACAGAAAAGATAGCTTTGCTAATTGCTAATTTCAGCAAGGAAGAATTTGTTGAGAGACCTGTTGATTTGGTTCACAGAAACATTGGAGAATAGAGGTAACAAACTGAAAGTATAGCTCCTAAGGAAATACCAAAAATCATACCACAGAGCTGGCTCCTGTTGAACCAAAGCACTGCTTCAGGACTCAGTCTGCTGGCAAAGCTCAACTTTGCTTCAATAGGAAGTTGCTCTAAGAAATAGCATTACCAATCTACAACTGTGGAACTACTATCTTGAAGCAGTGATCTTACACCCTAACACTGTACACATACAGCCATTCTCTTGCTTCACTTAATTTAGTTCTGAAGTCATATTTTCCAGGAGGAAATTTACTATGCAGAATAATCTGCCCTCTGACACTGAAAGCTAGAAAGTATAGGTTTTAATCTCTAAGAAAAGAAAACTCTTGAAGAGTGTTGAGAGTAATATTGAGAAGTCATCAATGAATGAGTTGAAGACTTAGCATCTGAAACTCAAAGGACCAGCCTGGAAGCTCAATCCCCTACTATGAGATTCAGCCCATTATACTGTGAAACAAGACTACAGATGAGGGGTGCCTGCCTTACAACTTCCCTCAGAGCACCATTCTCTGGGCTGGAGTTGATGCTATGTTTGCATTGATTCTTTTATCTTAACTTATTCCAGTTTTGTGGCTAGAATGTGTACAGATACCAACAAAATGTGTACAGATTTTGCCTGTGTAAGTATACTTTTTCTTTTTCCCTTCAGGGAAATCTATCAGCAAAATCCGTGACACTGATTCAGATAAAACAGCATGATGGGATGGTCCCCACTGTCAGACTCTCTAAATAACTCATTGGAAATAAATGACCAAAGGTAAACAGTGAAGATGCAACAACTAATATTTCTATCAAAATCTCCAGGGTCATTTAAGATGGAGGCTAGGAAAAGCTCTGTGGTGATATCACCATTTGGTGGTGCTCCTTAACTGCCACAGTTGGTCATGGGTCGTGATTCCTGCTTTTTTCTTCTTATTTGCTTATTTCTATCTTTCATCACCTTATGCAGCACCACCTTTTTAATAGAAAATAGCTTAGCTAGCTAGGGATTTGTCTTTTTTACTATATATAAAAATGGTCCCTAATTCCTCAACAAATTAGCACTGATGACAGATGACACATGGCATCCTAAGCCAATCTTGCTACCTTTACTTTCACATATTTGCCAAAAATATTTTGAATTGATCTCACTTGACCAGTATTAAAGAAACAATTATAATTTTAATAAACACATGATAGAAATGAAGAGGTAGATATGATAGGTACTAATAGATAAGAGAAACAGGTAATAATATGGATATATTTGTAGGTAGACATATAATAGATGTTATAGTAGCAGTCATTCAGGAAACCTACATAGCTGCCAGTCTTCTCCCCAACAGTATTTACACTTCTCTCTCTAGTCCTAATAGGATCTTTTATTTTTGAAAGAGGCCTCCCAAACAGTATTCAGGAAACCAGAAGTTCATTTTTAAGAACTCTTGGTAAATTTGCCTGATAGTTCAAATATAGAAACTAAGAATGTGATGCTGCTTGAGTCCTGCAGAAACAGTGACCACCTAGGCCACCCTGGTGATGGTGCTTGGAGGACTCCAAAACTAAATGCAGAATTAAACGGGGACGAGCACATTTAGGGTATGTTCCTTAAGTCATGTACTATCTTCTCAATTTCTCCTATAGAAACTTTGTCTGAGAAATTACCAGAAGCATCAGTGACACACCACATCCCTTTTTTATGTGATTGCTTTCTTCTGCTGGGGCTCTGACTCCTAGAGTTTCCAAAGACAAAGAAGCCTCAAGCACATAACCACAGGCTGTTATCTTTTAGGCTCAGTCACATGATTGCATGACTTGTGAAAAACTAAGAACTCTTTTCCCAACTCTGCCACCTTGTCTTATCTCATCAGGGCTCTGAAATTAACCATATGCTAAGTGTTTGGCAAATCTCTTCTGAAAGCTGTCCTGTTGTAACAAGCCCTTAGGTGCATGTGAGTTCTCTACCGTAGTGCTACTCATCCTACTAGAATTAATTCATGAGTGCTCATTTATGGGCTCACTTGTAGGGAGATACAGTTTAGGGGGGTCTAGTAAATTAGTAATGCATTAATTAACTAGTATCTAGTAAATTTATATCCACTATGTGGTCTGGTTTTCCTAATGTAAATGGTGAGAGGAACATTACAAGTTAAGAGAAACGAGTATGGACATCGTAAGGGCATGGAAGAACTGAAGAAATTACCTTATGTTTAGATAATCCAAGGTATCCCATTACTTTGGATGTCTTTTTCCAAATTCCGATAGAAACACATAATCTTATCCAGGGACAGAGATATTACATGGACAACAGCAAAACTTTGGCCAGGAAAATAAACAGATCAGGAAAGTTTTCAGAATCTACAACCCATCTTTGAGGAGTAGGCAAAAGATTCTCCCAGACTCACTTTCAGTGCCAAAACACTGAAGATGTAATCTAAAATGGAAAGGAGAAGAACCCAAAAGACAGTGATACTGATCTGTATTTACCTTGAAAGTATCCTATTGCCCAGATATTACTTTAGGTAACAGGGAAAGATAGATGACATGAAGGTGGATATATTTGCTTTGCCAATTTAGGTATTTATATTTATTCTGAATGGATGCATTAAATATTGGATCCATATTAACTCTCAAATGTGGTGTGAAAACAGCAAAAATCTGAACAAGAGAAAAGTTCTAGACTTTATAGAATAATCATAATAAGAATTTTTTTTATTACTGCTTGCACAGTCTTGGAGTGAACCAACCTTATAGAAACTCTGATTACATAGCTGGCCACACACACCTTTCATTCACAGCCATTAGAGGATTTAGAGTTACCCTAGGTAACAAGACCTTACAATTGACCTGTAATAACACTATTCCATTAGGCAATTAGTTGTTTTCTAAATTCTACAAACTGTCAGCCCACAAGTATTAAATGGTTAATGCCATGAGGTAGGGGAAAAATAACAAAACATGTAAGCAAACCTCTCCCAATTCATTTTCTTACTTGGTTTTGCTGTCCCTTCTGTGAAGATCTTTGGAGACTGTCAAGAGTCAAATAAGACCCAAGAATTCTCTTTCCAAGGTCAAGTCAAAAAATGCAAACAAACCAACAAACAAACAGAAACATCTCTATGAAGTATGAGGCCTTTCTCATGTACTTCATGGAGCAATACCCAATAAGAACTGTTTTGTTATTGCTGTTGTTTGTATGAACAAGATTACATTATACAAAATATTGTATCCACTTATGTCAACCTATTATTGAATTTCAGTAAATGCTATGAGTTGCCTCAATGCATGGACTGCCTTAAAGTTAGCACACATTATTTATGTTTAGGAGTAAATAAAATAAGCTATTATAATTTTATTCAGAACAAAAATTGTCTTTACCATCAAACCACTCACATTTTAAATGGTAAAAATTGTAATATGCAGCAATTGTTCAGCCACTCTTTGATTCTAACTACTTTCCTCTTCATAAAAAGTGCTTTTTTATGAATTTTTTATGAATGTTCTCAGTTGTGACATGGTGTATCTAGATCATGATCACCTGTGCCTTAAGAAAACCAAACAAATATGGCAAACCCCCCCACAGACTTTCTGACATCTTTGGGACACAGAGGCTTGCCATCTGATGGACTTAGCATACAGAGGACTTGGCTTTAATCTTTAGGTCCATGAATCAGCCATATACAAAGAAGAATGCTGGACCGCTTCCAATGACACTGTAAGAGCAATGACCCACAAAGCCTCTTTTCAATCAGTAACTTTAACGATAGCTCAGAGTTCAGGGAAAGTAGAGTGACACAGCTGCTTTGAAAATAGAAAAATGGCCTCATGGTCTGGGCTCTATGCATGCTCAAACACGCACACACATTTTTAATTTCTCATTTAATATTTGTCATTTCTTTAGAAGTTATATCTCCAAATACAGTCACAGTAAATATGGAGATTTTAACATTTACACTTGCATTGAAAGTGGTTGTCTCATTCTAGACAGTTTTGTGCCAGAAGTGTGATTTCAAGGTTAATCTTAAAGGATTTCTTGAGATTCAGACAAGATATTAGTGCTTGTGAATATTGCCCACAATGTTGGGAACCTTAGTCTGATGGCCTATGTTCAGCATGCTGGTTTTGCTTTAGAAAAAACTTTTGTCTCATTGTAAGATACAGAACCTATGTAAAACACAGGATTCAGTTTAATTCCATCCTTGACTCTATATCACTTTGTGACTTGACTTCCTGGGTCCTGTGTTTCCATACCTGACAACAGGAATAACAGGATAAGTTTGACTATATGCAATCAAAGAAGCTTTTTTCAACTGCCTATAGTTTATAGAAGATCTTTTAAAAACAGAACTAAAGAAAGTTATCTTAGCAGGCAAGAAGAAAGATATTCACATGACAATCTGGAGGTTTCTTGGGCTTATAAAAAAACCTATAAACTTTATATATTTATTTTAAACATAAATAAAAGAGCTACTTGAGGAGGTCAAAAGTCTGCTGAGGTGACAGTGTATTTTTCATATGCCCCAGAACTCAGACCATGGACACTGTGCAGAAAAGATGTCCAGCTATATAAAATAGGGACCCAGAGAAGAGTAACAGAACATACCTTTGAAGCCATAGCTGTAAGCATTTCAAGGACATTAGGTAGCTGGGCTTTGGCACTTGGAATACTTGTAAGGCTCCTACTGCCAAGATACCTTCCTACAATTTGCAGGAACAGCAGAGCAAAATTATTATGATCCCTTGGTAAGAAAGATATGTTGTAATCCCCCCACATCAGTCGCTGGTCTCGTCTCCCACATCAACTTTACAAACATCACATATAAGATAAACCTGAATATCACATTTTAAAAAAAATATGATAGATAGATAGATGATAGATAGATAGATAGATAGATAGATAGATAGATAGATAGACAGACAGACAGACAGACAGACAGACAGACAGACAGACAGACAGACAGACAGACAGACAGATTGAGCCTGTGGGTCCTTGATAGTTTGGAAACTCCATCAACCAAAATCATTTGTGGAATAAATCAGGAGGTACTTAAATATGCATATTCATTGACAGAAATGAAGTACATGTTATACAAACACCCACCCCAGCAACAGAGCTCCAGAAAATATTATTCCCTTTTCATAGCTTAGTCCATGGAATTATCTCGGGATAAATGTACTTATCATGGATTACTCTAAAATGTTTGATATTAAAGATTTTAAGTGGAGTACCAAAGGTACTGCTAGGAAACTGGAGAAATAAGAATAAAATCTGCTCTGATGAAATGATGATTTCAAACTAATGAATATAGAGTTTATCAGTGAGATTTTACAAAAATGTATTTTCTTTATATTTCTGATCACAAAAGCAAGCACTTTTTGTTATTTAAATCAATTTTATGTTAGTAAAAAGATTGTGATATTGTTAACATGAGGAAAATTAAAATATGAAATTTAGGAATAAATTTCTGTCTGTGGTCTGTGTCTTTCTTTTTGTAAGCAGCACAATTAATTTAATTTTAACACAAATTTTATTCTCCACTATTCTAAGATAAAACAACTTCTTTAAATGCTGCTTTAAATTTCGACTTTTAGTAGATTTTTTTAAGTCAGTTTTCCTGTATATTTAAAAAGATGTTTATTATCTTTTCTCCAAGTAGCTTAGAAAAGTTGATTTGGTTAATTTTATTTAACCTTTCTTGGAGAAAAGGAAATTCTCTTATTGAATATTTTCACAGTTGATTGTGATAGCATTGAATGGCTTTGATGACAATTTAAATAAGATACTTAATCTAAATATGCTCATAGCATGCCAGTTTTTATACTAAGACCTATAATCTTTAGATCTTTATTGCGAGATTAGGCTATTCTCTCAGGTTTGGTTGGATCTACTGATAGGACCTTTTCTTCATATATTGAGAGAGCACTTGTGGCCTTTATAACCCTGAGGCAGTAGATTTCCAGGAAGTTCGTTTTGAAGTGTTAAATTATAGAAACTTGGAGCTGGAGAGATAGCACAGCGGCATTTGCTTTACAATCAGCTGACCCAAGACCTAAGGTGGTTGGTTCGAATCCCAGCAACCCATATGGTCCCCTGTGCCTGCCAGGAGCTATTTCTGAGCAGATAGCCAGGAGTAACCTCTGAGTTTTGGGTGTGGTCCCAAAACAAAAACAAACAAAATAGAAACTTGCAATTTTTTGAGTTTTTTTCTTTTCATTGGTGTCCCTCAATATTGGCAGATGTTCATTCAGTAAAAATTCTTATTACTTAGCATATAGTTAGTAGGCTTAAATCAATTGTAAGAAGGAAGAAAAAAGAACAAATTTTTGTGAATAAAGAAAATTAGAAGGAGCATTTTTAAAAATTCATTGAAAGAAGAGCTTGTTTCTGAATAATTGAGAAATTGTTTTTATTCACTGGCTTGTATTCACTATTTTTTGTTCACATCAAAACAAATAATCTCGTATTTTTCAGAGTAAAGCAGGATGTCGCCAGTGAGTTATCTTTATTAAGTTTGCTATAAAGTTTAATGTTTTAATAATGCAACTTGTATTTCTAAATTATAAATTAAACATTAGTTAATGATAAAAGCGATTTTCTGAGCGCATAGCCAGGAGTAACCCTGAGTGTCACTGGATGTGGACGAAAATTAAAACAAACAAACAAACAAAAACCTTTGGGATTCAGTTTTTTCTAATGCATTCTATGTTTTTCCTAATGTATTTTGATGTATTATTTTTAATAATATCTTTATTTAAACACCGTAATTACAAACATGATTGCAATTGGGTTTCAGTCATAAAAAAACAACAACAACAACCCCCTTCACCAGTGCAACATTCCCATCACCAATGCTCCCCATTTACCTCAACCCCCACATGCTGTTGTCCTGCGTTGTTTCCCTCATTGACATGCTTGTAATGTGACTTTTACTACATATTGTGGTGGAGTTCATGGTCTAGAAGATGTTTGTGGCGGTGGAACGAAGGTTTCTCAAAAAAAGTAAGAATAGAATTTTCATTTAACAATTCTAGTTCTAGTTTTAATTCTAGTTCCTGGTATCTACCCTGAGGGAAAAAAAAAATTTTTTTTGGTCACACCCGGCGGTGCTCAGGGGTTACTCCTGGCTGTCTGCTCAGAAATAGCTCCTGGCAGGCATGGGGGACCATATGGGACACCGGGATTCGAACCAACCACCTTTGGTCCTGGATCAGCTGCTTGCAAGGCAAACACCGCTGTGCTATCTCTCCCGGGCCCGAGAAAATATTTTTTTGAAAGAGCACACACGGGCCCGGAGAGATAGCACAGTGGCTTTTGCCTTGCAAGCAGCCGATCCAGGACCAAAGGTGGTTGGTTCGAATCCTGGTGTCCCATATGGTCCCCCGTGCCTGCCAGGAGCTATTTCTGAGCAGACAGCCAGGAGTAACCCCTGAGCACCGCCGGGTGTGGCCCAAAAACCAAAACCAAAACAAAAACAAAAAAAAAAGAAAGAGCACACACAAACTATTGTTCATTGTAGCACTTAATACAATATCTAACCCAGATATTCAATGACAGAGAAATGAGTAATAAAGTTATAATATGTGTACACAATGGAATGCTATACAAGGAATGAAGAAATAAAATTCACTGCAACTTGGATGGAACTGGAGTATATCATGTTAAAAGTATGTCAGAAAAATAATAAAACAAGATCATTATCTCACTTATCTGTGATATATATAATAATATGACATGGGAATCAAGTTACCAAAGTGAGAGCAAACTCTTTGCCCTAGATTACTATGATAAAATTACTAGGTATGTGGGACCAGAGAGGTGGCACAAGGGGTAAGGCATCTAGATGCCTTGCCTGTGCTAGCTTAGAACAGACCGCAGTTCCATTTCTTGGTGTCTCATATGGTCCCCCAATCCAGGAACGATTTCTGAGCTCATAGCCAGGAGTAGCCCCTGAGTGTCACCAGGTGTGGCCCCAAAACAAACAAAAAATACGAGGTATAAAGAGCAATGGAATTGAAGGAAATAGGAGGAGATAACAAGTGCAAGGGCCTAGGCCTTTGGACACATCAGTGGTGTAGAGTTGTGATATATGTATCTGTATCCATAAATACTGATGCGTATAACCCAAACTACAAAATTAATCTTAAATATGAACATTTTAAGAGGTGGGTTGGTAGGAGGACTGGGTGCATTGGTAGAGAAATATTGGCACTGGTGTTAGAATATTGTATTTTACCATTGTGTTCCTGAAAAATCTGGTATGAACACATATGTAAATCATGGTGCATACATTTTAATTTTAATTTAAATTAAAAACAAAGCATGCTTAGTTTTCTCTACCAAGGACCACCATCCAAATGGCCAAGATTTCTTTTCCTCTTTTTACCAGCTATTTCAGCCTTCTTACTGCTAGAGGCAAGCAAGGTTATATATACACTATGAAATATTGAAAATCTATCAACAAACCTAGATGACCTACTCATAATTTTGTCCAAATTTTACACCCTTCCCCACTCCTTGGACATTTATGAACTCCATTAAATTCTTGTCTTTTCCCATTTTGCTAGCTCTTCCCCTCTATAAACTTAACGCATGCAAGAATTTGACTTATTTGTTTGTTTTCTTGAGGGGCCACACCTAGTGATACTCAGGGGTTATTCCTGTCTCTGAAATCAGAAAATACTTCTGGCATAAGTCAGCTGTCTGATTCACTCACAGATAAATTTTGAAATTCCCAATGTCCTTCCTAATGACGAAAAACTGAAAGCATTCCTACTGAGATCAGATAAAAGGCAAGAATGTCAGTGTTTTTACTCTTATTCAACATTGTATTCGATGTCCTATTAATAGCAACCAACAACAACAACAAAAGAAAATAAAAGGGTTACAAATTGGAAAAAGTAGTCAGTTATCTCTATTTACAGATGTCATGGAAACCCTAAGAAACACAAGAAAGCTCCTAGAAAAAAATAAACTAGTATAGCAAAGTGACTGGCTACAAAGTCAGCACATGGAGGTGGGGCATTTGCCCTGCATGCAGAAAGATGGTGGTTCAAATCCGGCATCCCATATGGTCTCCCAATTTCTGAATGTAGAGCCAGGAGTAACCCCTAAGCGCTGCCGGGTGTGACCCAAAAAAACAAACAAAAAAAAATTTCTCTTACATGCAAGTAACAAATTAGAGGATAAAGATAAGAAACTCTATATCATTCAAAATAATCTCCCAAACAGCCAACTACCTAGGAATCAACTTAACAAAAAAGGTGGAAGATCTATGCCATAATATTTTTAAAACACATAATAAAAATGTTAGACCTTGGAAAATGTAAAATTATTCCATGCTTAATTTAAAAAATTAATATTGTAAATATGACCATCCTACTTAAACTACTAGATAGATTCAATGTAGATAAATACCACTGGAAAAGGTGATAGAATAAAAAATAAATAAATGTAACTATATCAAAATAGAGATTTTCTGCATGGCAAAAGAAACATGTGTTAAAATTAAATATATATACCAAATGGGAGAAAATTTCACTTCACACATCAGATAAGGGGTTGATATCTAGGATATAAATATGGTCCCCCAAGCCAGGAACGACTTCTGAGCGCATAGCCAGGAGTAACCCCTGAGCGTCACCGGGTGTGGCCCAAAAACCAAAAAAAAAAAAAAAAAAAAAAAAAAAAAAAAAAAAAAAAAAAAAAAAAAATAAAAAAAATCACAAAGTTCTACAATTTTTAAAAAATCCAGAAAAAATAAAACAATTTAAAAATGGAGAGAGAATGAATAGGAACATTCCACACCAGTGAGAGTGGCATTATCCAAAATACTAGAAATAGGGTTAGAGAAGTAGTATGGTGGATATATTTCAAGCCTTACATATTGGCAACCACAGTTTGATCTCCAATATTTCATATAGTCCCTCAAGCACCACGAGATAAAATTAATTTGCACAGAAAAAGGATAAAAACCTGAGTCGTACGAGGTGTGGCCTCAAAACAAAAAAAATTACCAGAAGCTGGAGTGATAGTACAAAAGGTAGGGTAGGTGCAGGTGCCTTCATCCTGCTGATTCAGGTTTAATTTCTGGTATCATATATGATGTTTTGAGCACTGCCAGAGTATTTCCTACTTCAAAGCCAATAGTGAACTCTGACACAGTGTGTGACTCCCCCAAACAAAACAAAAGTCCTAAAAAATACTTGGAGTAATCTATGTTGGCAGAGATGTACCATATTTTTCAGCATATAAGATAACTGAGCGTATAAAATAACCCAGTACTTTTTCTGTTAAAATATAGGGTTTGTCTATATTCACTGTATGAGACTACCTCTTTTTTAATGCACACCAAAAGGAAATTTTAAAAAATGTAAGAGAAAAATCGTAGAACTCTCAAAGGTTTAACAGTATATGTTTAATAAAGCTAGACTGGAGTGCCAACAATCATTTTACATTTGTCATTTGTAGTAAGTGACTGTGATTTTTAAATTGTGATCTACATTGAGGGCAAGGAGAGATGGCTCCTCTAAGAGCAGCTGGCTGGGGTGCAGTGATTAATAGGAAAGCTAGCAGGAAACAGAGCGCCTCCTCTGTGTCCCATAAAAGCTGAACAGAGGACTGAGCACCAAAAAACCGCATACTGGTGATGACACCGACAGCTGGATGGGATGCAGTGCTCGGTAATTCAATTCCTCTGTGATGAATCAGGACAAGCAGAGAACTGAGTGATGATGCCTGGCACCTAAATGAGATGAGACTGTAAGAGAGGGCAGATAACTTGTCCCTGAAGCTGGAGTAAGTTTCAGCATACCTTATACTGGCATATAAGATGACTCCCAACTTTTAAGAAGTTTTTCATGGGTTAAAAAGTCGTCTTATGAGTGTGGCCCCAAAACGAAATGAAACAAAACAAAACAAACAAAAAAACCACACAAAAAAAGTCATCTTATATGCCGGAAAATACAGTAATTGAAAAGAACACATAGATACAGTTACAAGAAATGGAAGCAGACAGAAAAACAAACAGTGAGGTTCTCTTTAACCCAAAAACAACAACAACAACAATAACAATAACAAACATTTTGACTCAAAAAAGAAAACCCAAAAACCTTAGGATAGTGCACCCCGAGGAAAGAGTAGCTCTAGAAAAGGGAAGGGGTCTTCCAGATACCTCAACTAGGATATGACCTGTCATATAGTCCCAAGAAATGGAGGCAGACAAATTAAATGGCAATGGGGTCTTCTTTGACTTAGAAGAGCCACTTTCACCCCAGGTTAGTGTGCCCCAACATTTCTCTGCAGCCACACATTTCTTCCACTCAGAAACCCCACCACAAAACATAAAAAACACCACTACCCTGCAAATGTCACAATAGGAAAGCTATGCAGAAGCCCACAATGCATAATGCATGAAGATGGTAACTTTGAAGACCTAAATATT
Source organism: Suncus etruscus (assembly GCF_024139225.1). Taxonomy (NCBI): domain Eukaryota; kingdom Metazoa; phylum Chordata; class Mammalia; order Eulipotyphla; family Soricidae; genus Suncus; species Suncus etruscus. Next base: position 48,961,301 of record NC_064854.1, on the reverse strand, counting down.
ATCAATTACTAGTATAGCATCTCTGATAAGAACTTTTTGTTTTGTTTGTTTTGTTTTGTTTGGGGACTACATCTGGTGACGTGATTGTCTGTCCTAGGTCTCTAAGGCAAAGCCCTATGGCTGCAATAGCACTCCGGCCCCTCTGATAAGGACTTTAGAGAGAAAATGCAGAAGACGCTCAGGGAACTCAAAGAAATTATGTAATGGACTCCCCCCAAAATTCAAGAGCATGTGAGATTGAAAATAAGAAAACACAAACAGAATATCACTTGTGTTTTTAGCTCTGGTGCTTACATCAGCTTGTAATGCTCAGACATTTAGAGATAGTGTGTGGATGAAAATTGCTTAAAGTGCAAAGGGTCACAGATATCAGGAATGCCAAGATTGCACTCAGCACATGCTACTGGAGACTAAACTCATGACTTTCAAAGTTATGTGCTACTCCTCAAGGTTCAGAACTCCTTCTTAAAGCCATATGATATTTCATTGTAGATATCGTCACTGATTAGTAGTTGGATTTCTTCCTATTTTACCTATTGCATGCTATAAAAATGGATAGTTAAATAAATGCACACCCTGCTTTAAATTATTTTGTTTTGATTTTATTTTGGAGCTACATCTTGCAGTACTTAGGGGACCATCTGGATCCAGATTAAACTCAAGCATCCTTGATGTAAATTCAATATATCCAAGTATATACAAAGCATGCATTCAGTCAGTAGATCTATTTCTCTAGTGCATTCAACACGTACCCCAAAATGAGATTATTAGACCATCTGTGAATTCCATGTTTTATTTTTTCTGAAGAACTTCTATCTTGGTTTCCATAGCAGCTATACCATTTTACATTTCTACCAGCAGAACTTTCTACTTTCTCCTAATACTTGTTCCTTCTAGTGTCTATTTGGTTTAGATAGTAGCCACCCTAATGTATATAAAGTGGTCCCATAAGCTCCTTTAAAAACCATGAAACATTAAAAATGTTATTAAACACCACAATTAAATTTCAAGACTTAAAAATAAGACAATTGATTTACATCTATTTATAATTTACTTCTATTTGTAGAGAGCTTTAAGGTATATTACTTTTATATTTATAAGTGAATTCACACAAAAAAGTTTGATGTATTGGTTTCATCCCATACCACGTTGTCTCCCAAGTACCAGTAGGTGAGGCCCTGGTGAAGCCAATTCTGAGCAGAATGGTCTGGGTAATTCCAGGCATTAGAACTCTAGTAATATGGCATCCTTGGCCCTTGCATTGATATCCCAGCCTAGTTTGCCAAGAATTTTAAGGAAGGGGTTCCCAAGACTCTTGTACACTACTGAGAAGTACCACAGCAAAATTTTATTGCTATTTCATTTTACAGATGAAGAAATAAAGAATTGATTAGGTAAGCTATCACAGTCAGCTCCGCTGAGAGCTGAATTCTTTTTATTTCATGTTTTTGATAAGAGTGATTTACTGCTATTTTCAAAGGTTTTGAAGTCATTTCTCAGAGTGAGATTCATTCTTCCTGAAATTCAACTCAACTCCAATTCCTCCCACTTATCCATAAATTCACCTCTGACTCTAAATTCTTTCACAAGTATCTGGGCCCCAGAAGATGGACTTTACAGCAAAAAAGAATGCAAGGCTCAGAGGAGGCAAATGGAAAGGAGACACTCTATTGGACTTAAGCCCTGTAATATTTAGATTTTTACACTCTGACTTCTAGACGCTTAACAATTACTGTAAGTAATTGATAAAGTTTTCCTTATAAAGGAAATCTAGAGAAGATAGTGTCAGTATCCTGGTACTGGCCAGACACAAGGCTTAGAGCCCAGCTCCTATTGTTGTATTTGATACAGCTGCCCAAAGGAAAAATCCAGCATGGCTCCTCCTGAAGAAATTAAATAGGTGTATAGTGGGTTTTACTCTCTCTAACTTTAGACTGAAGGCCAATCCCTCTACACAGCATTTTACTATTTCTTAAAATCTCCCTTTACCTATTTTTCATTCTGACCCTTTTCCGAATAACATAAATCATAAGTACATCACATGATACAAGGCACCTCCTCTGTTACCAGAGACCTGAGTCTATATATACTATGACAGTTTTATTGAAAGGCAGGTATGTCAGTGACAAAAGAAATGTACAGATGTTATGATTTATTCACTGCTACTCTTTACACTTACAACTGTTTTTGCTTTAAACAGACCTTGACCTTCACAGTTTGGAGAAGATCATGTAATATAATGTAAGAGTATTTGGTGCCTTGAAAAGTCACATGGAAATCCAAATTGCATATTATATCTGTAATTATTTTGCATGTAAGAAAGTCTAAACTACCTATGAGTAGTAGAAGTGTTTTCTAGTAGTGATTGCACATTGAAATATGTAGTCTGACACACATTTTTGTTTCAAAAAGTATAAAACACAAATATATAATTTTAACCACTTATATATAATCATATGGTATCCTCAGCTATATTATTTGTATGTGTTCATGGCCCCTTTTTCCTTTTTTATTAATTTTTATTTTTAATTATGATTAAATATGATTTAATAAATATGCAAAGAAAGAGGACAAGGTAAAGTTACAGTGAGGACAATCACCCATAAACAGAATTCTCAATTCTCAGTAGTCCCATTGCTGATATCTTAACTTTGAACTTTCAGCCAAAGAACATTAAGAAAAATAAAACAGAACCCATGTACAATTATTTTGTCCCGTAAGTCCCCATGTTGTAGTACATAATATTTCTTAGCAGCACATAAAGCAATCTAAAGAAATAAAACTTACGTAACTCCTTAAACATTGAAGGCAAAGTACTTTTTAACATTTCCATGCAAATGCATATTAGTTTAAGTTAACCTCAAAAGTTTAAATGGGTTGTTTTTCTTAAGGATTAGAATCAAAGGAGCACAGTAGAAACGGTGTTAGAGTGGCAATTATTGTTTGCATAGGCCCACCAAAATATGAGGGACATGGAAAGGAAAAGCCTTGGCCTAAATACAAGGAGACCCTACCCCTGAAGTTTCCTGGCATAAGACCAACTCTAGGCTCCAGGCAAACTAGTTTGTCCAATCCAGGTCATTGTCTGTAGTGCCAATACACTTTTATTTTTCACACAGTCTCTGTTGTTGGTATCATGTTTCTGTATTAAAGATCCTGAAATCTGCATATCCTATTTTGCAGTCAGGATGGTGCAGAGCATCCTCTCATTTCACCTCACAATTAAAGGGCAATGCAGAGAACCCTGTCCTGTAAGCAGGTCATTGTTGTTATCAAGTCTTCTTAGTGTTAAGGGAAGTCTCTTTTGAGCAGGTCGATGTCAGAGCCATGGTAGGGTCTTCCCTGGTAGAGGATTGCTTTAGGTTTTGTTATAAAAAAACCTTGGATTTTTCATAGATAGCTTCCCTGGTTCAGGGGTGAATGGAGAATGCCCATTCTTCTGAGGCCTGTGCCAGGTCATTATATCAATATTCAGGGTGTAAGGCCCCATTGCACTATGAGATTTGTGTGTTCCAATCTCTATTAGATAAGAACTTACTTGTATGTATAGTATTTTCCCATTTTAATGTGCTATGCAAATAAGGAACAATGTCATGGCCCCTTTTAAATCTAATTCATTAAGCTCATACTTATAGAGGTAAGTGGGCTATGCATGACTTTGTAGGTATTAACCTCAAATGATGTTATCTAGAAGCAATTTGTGTTAACATACTTAATACATTTTCCACTAACAGAAGCCCCCCTCCCAAGGGATCATCAGACCAGTGTCTCAGTCCTGTACACTATTTCAGTTCCAGTGCCCTGGATCATTGTCTGCTGCTAGAGCCAGTTCTTATCAGGAACAACTGGTACCTCTCTCCTTGTGGTAAACAGTTAAGGAGAGGGAGAAAAATATCTTAAACATTTTGCTTTGCTTTACAAGACCACCTACAAAATCTTGTTGAGACCTTGCAGGAAAAATAATCTGTCACAATTCCAGCCCTAGATGAATGTAAACAATCTAGAGTTGAGTGGCCTGGGCTTCCAGATGCTTGCACAGGCTATCTGTGTGGGTAGGGTGGAAAGGAGTCTGTCCTGTCCTCTGATTTCCTCTGCTTTCTTTCTGGTTTTATGTTCTCATCCTGTTTTATATTGTTTTGCTTCTTTCTTTGGTGAAGAATTTGACCAAGCTGTTCTGTTTCAGATTGTATACCCCAACTGTTAAAAGGAATGAAATTTAATCAAAAGTGGGGCCCTCTCTCCTCTTCAAAGGACTCAAGCATCAAAATGTGAGTCCATATATGCTGAAGAGGATAATAGAAGAGGTCACAGCCTTGGCCTCTGACACTTATCTGAAACTAGGTGGGGGATGAGCTTGATGAGACAAAGATCTGGAGCCATACAGAGTTTATCTCTACATCTACTTGGTCTGTTTCTATTGGAGTGTGTCCAGGAGTAGCATTGTAATATGTGAGTTTTATTTTCATTGTGTTTTTTTTTATGCTGTTTCTCTTTGACTTCTTTGTGTAGATTAGAAGAGCTGAGAAGGCCAATGGAGTGTGACCACTAAGGTGAAGCTACTCTTGACAGCTGTTGGAATGCATGCAGCCAAAGAATACAATTTATATTAAGGGCCTTAGACTTTGGGGTCTCTGTTCTGTTTTCTCATGTTAGAAGTGGAAAGTTAGGTGGTTCCTATTGTTTTCTCCCTATCCCCTTTCTTATTTGTATAAATCACAATTTTTTTACTAAGGAAACATTGGCAAAGTCCTGGTGTTTGTTCAAACTGCATTAGAATTTATGAGTGATTACTGGGGTTAATCAAGGAGGGATGGGTTCTATTATGAGTCTCCAAGATAAACTAACCCCTTGCCACTTCAGAAACTTCCCTAGAGTGGAATAAGCGGTGACATCCATCAGTATACTCACCAGCACGGGAAGGAGAAATCTTTCAAGCTATATCCCTGCAAAGCAAGTCAGATATACTCTGTACCCATCTTCTTTAGATACCTCTTCTCCTGGCTCCCCCAGCATCTACCCTCCAAATGACCTGTTTTTACATTTTATTACATTTTTTAAACACTGGTTTATATAGTTGCTCAAATATATTTGTTTATTGCACTCCATGTTCCAATACCAATCTCACCTTAAGTGTAACATTCCATCCATCGTTGTCTCCAGTTTCCCACCCATTCCAAGCTTAACCATTAGTAGGCATAAAATAATTTACTTTATATTGCTTGTAATATGAAATATTGTAATGAAATTATAACAAACTTTACCAAAAAATTAGTGGAAATTATATCTCACAATGTAGTCTTTAAGTCATTGTCTGATGCTATTAAGCTATTTATTTCTAGTTGATTATTCTGTGTTTCTATTTTTGTTGTTGTTAAACTTAGGCAGTATCTATACTTTATAGGCTCATTTTATTCTTGAAAGATATAAGCCTACCCCAAAATTATGAAAATCCTGGTCTCACAACTGAAAACTGAGGCTCTCTTAGAAGGAAAGGTAGGCAAAGTAACTGTCCTGCTGAAGTCACAACAGTTGCTCCCACACCCAAATTTCTGCAACAATGGCTCAATTTCACTACATTATCACTACATTACCACTCTGGAGGGATACCAAACCAACAAAAACTCCAAGTATGCTGGTATTTGATTGATTTCTAGTTTGTTTGTTTTTCTTTCAAAGTAATGTAGGCAGCCTCCATCCCCAACCTTTCAATACTTCAGGAAGTTCTGGCAGCCATAGACACATTGAGAGCCACTGCCATATAAGTCACAGAATTTGGAATTCCTGAATCAAAGGGCCATGTATGCCATGCATATGCCTGTAGGGCTCCGTTGGACTATGTCAGAGTTGGTAAAAAAAACATATTTAATTCTATCTCTAGTGTTTGGCACCTGCCACAAACTTAACATTTTGCACTGGATACAGACAAAAGGGAAATATTTTTCTGATCAGTACTAAATATAGAAGGTTCTCCCACTGCTAAGCACTAGAGACTTTAAGGAAAAAAAAACTGTTCACAGCAGCATAATAGTATTGGGTTCCCAGTCAAAAGACATTAACATCTCTGGAATTGATATCCTCTTCTGCAATAGGAATAGTATTAGAAAGGAGAGATTTATCCTTAGGGTAGCGGTAAAAATGAAAATAATTAACTCTTAAAAGCACAATATCTGAAATAGAGTAAGCACAAAATTGTCTATGATAATGACAATGACTGAACTCTCAGAGGTGGGGAAGAATATTATTGCCCCTTAGAACTACTGGGAAATGGCAGAGACTAGAGGGTTTAGCATGAAACACAAGAAATAGGTGGGTTCTTTAACAAGATGTCATCAAAATTAATTTTAAAATTCATGACATATATATGTAAGTATATGTAGTTCATGGTTTATAATATCTAAAGGTGGGCATAAAAGCAAGAAATGGGAATGAATTAAGTCATCTCAATTACTCAATCTTGATCTCTCAGATTAAAACCTTTAAAAGGAGGAAGGGTTTAATGAATTACAGAATTTACATGACATGTGAATGTTTCACAGATAAGCTCCTTTGTCTGGGTTTGACTGTAACTTGAGTGTCTGCTTTACCGTTAACCCTATACCAGTTCCAAGTGAGAGTTCTGCACCATTTCTTCTCTTGCTATCAATTCTAAGCAGTGGAACTGTATCTGAAGCAGGACTCCAAGACACTGGGATCTCTCTATGTAGGACATTCAGTACCCAAATTAACTTGGTTCCTGCTCCTTGTCCAAAACCCTCAGTCAGAAGTCTTCCCTTTGCTTTTTCCCCCTTAGCTTTCTACCCCAGAGTTTCCTTTTCTCCCAAATCTGCTTTCTCCCACCAGCTTTTCAGCTCCTCCAACTCTTTCCCTGACAAGCTTCCTTCCCCCAAAAGTTTCCACTTCTTCCCATTCAGCTTTCATAACCACACAGGGTCAGGCTGCTTCTCTCATGCCTGAAATCTCTCAGTATCTCCTGAATAACTCTTCAGCAAGGCATGTGTCTCAATCAGCTTAATAAGGCTAAATTGCTAAAACAAAATATGGCAGGCTAGGGCAAAGAATAGGCATTTGTTTCTCATGACTGGAATGCTGGAAGTCCAAGACCAAGGTGAAAATTTTGTAACCAAGCTCACAGATGGCTATCTTCCCACTGAACCTCCATGGCAGAGAGCACAATAGTTCTATTCAGCATGTGTGTCTTACTTTTAGGAGGAAAAGTAAGAGAAAGAGCATTCATCAGTAAGCCCCACCCACAATGAACAATAACTGGTCAACGTTTCACAGAGGAAACAGCTGACTCCTTGGAATCCTTAAAAAGATGTAGGTATGCACATCTGTGATCTCATATGGCTTTAAGTGTGGTTACTATAATAGAGAGCCTAATTTTGTTTAAATAGAAAAATAGACTGCTATTTAACTAAATGTCTCAGTTCTCAAATCTAATCTGGATCTTGACTCTAATAAATCAGACTCAAAATGTGTATCTCTTTTCCAGAGATACAACTTACCTGGTTACCAATTATAAATTTCACACAAAGATTATTCATTCTTTCAAACCTTTAGATTAAGAAAGCTTTCAGAAAAGTCAACGGTAATTGTCGGGGAAACAGCTTCCTTTACAAGGAAAAACTGGCCAGGAAAGTAGCTCAGTGGTAGAACTGATGATTTATGTGTATGTTCTCCTGACTTGATTTCTTGTACCACCACAACCACCAAGTAGGAAGCAGAGAGAGACAGAGATAGAGAGAAAGAAGCAAAAATAATATTGAAAATATTATTATTATTACTGAAATAATACCATAGGCCACCACTTCCTCTTCTATAACTATACTGAGAAAATTCCAGGCTGTCCATCTAGGTAAGCTCTTTGCCTATGTCCCTGCTTCACCACTCCTCTGCAATTCTCTGTAGAGAGATCAATCTGACCAAACTCCAGGTATGTTTGTATTTGGGTTGATATCACCAGGATATTTTTGGAGGGAGTGTGGGCAATCTCCCCCCAGATACTCCTTCTTTTGGGAGACCTCACAGCTGATAACATGCCCTATAATAGCTGCAGTATTAATGTTAGTACTTTGAATTCCTGGAAAACTTCATTTGTTTAATACTGTCGTGTGTATGTGTGTGTGTGTGTGTGTGTGTGTGTGTGTGTGTGTGTGTGTGTGTGTGTGACATAAGGAAAGAAATAGAGTAGAATGAGGGGGGAAAAGACAGATGAGAAATAATAGGGTTAGGGGTCAGTGACTCAGGCACATCAGTGAATTAAGGAAGGAGAGAAATAAATATCCAACTCACAGAATCATCCATAATAAAATAATGAAACCCAACTTTGACAACCAGTCTCAAAAAGAGTCTGTCAAGATGACAGGCTTGGAAGGGAGGTATGGGAATTATGGGAGGGGACCTGGGAACATTGATGGAGGGAAGCTGACACTGGTGGTGGTATCTATACTGGGACACTATATGTCTAAAACTCAACTTTGAATAATTTTGTAAATTGTGGTGTTTTAAAATATTTTAATTAAAATCCAAAATAAATAAAATAGCACAGTTCAAATAAACATGTTGACACTATTCAAAACATTAAAAATATTATTTGTCATTCTCTTGTGTTAGGAAATCTGGTGAATTCTTACTTCCAAAAATAAATGCAAGTGTTAATTTCTTATTAGGTTCAATTGATTGACACTAAAGTTATTACCATGGAGTTTTGAGCCATCTTTCTTTATAAGTTTGGAATGTGTGTGATATATTTCTTAATGTAGTCCCTTTAATCCTTCTTGTAGAGATGGTTTCATGCCTATGAACTTGAACTGTTGTTTATCCTTCCTTCGAATTGGAATGACAGTTTGGCTGTGTAAATTATTCTTGGCTAGGTATTCATTTAACTTAGTTTTGAAAATTATATCCTACCTTTTTTCTTTGGGGCTAGAGGCAATTTATCATATCTTGAACCTAGAAAAATATCGTTAAGCTCTTGGACTCCTACAAACTCACCAGGCTAAACCAAGATGATTAGAAATACCTAAATATACCTATCACTATTGAGAAAATTGATATAGTAATCAAAAGAAAGAAAGAAAGAAAATTAAAAAGGCCAGGATCTAACTAGCAACAGTGGTGAGTTCTTCCAAAACTTCATAGAATACCTGCTGCCAATCATTTTCAGGCCACTTTATATAATAGAAGAAACAAGAACACTCCCAAACAGTGTCTATGAAGAAAACATTTCTCTGATACTGTTGGGACCTGAATTCTGAATAAGGAGGGACGCCATTTTGTAAAAGCCACATGGCAGGCTTATTCTTAAGTTCTGAGCAGGGAGAAACACCATTTTGTAAAGACATCATAGTGTGAGCAGCATGTTGGGGCTTCAGAAGCCTATTTCCATAGACCCCACCTCAGTATACCTGGCTATACCAGGGAAGGACAAGGGAGCAGTAGGAAGATACCCCTAGACAAGAACCAATCATTTTAAGGGTCATCAGAAAGCCCAAGAGATAGCATGGAAGAAAGGTGTTTGCCTTGTATGAAGAAGGTCAGTGGTTCAAATCCCGGCATCCCATACAGTACCCTGAGTCTGCCAGGAGCGATTTCTGAGCATAGAGCCAGGAGTAACCCCTGAGCACTGCCACATGTAGTTCCAATTTCTTTGAATGTCTGGGGATGTGATTTGCATAAGTAATGGGCAGCAGAATATCACATACCTCACCAAATACCTACCAGTATGTTAATTCAGAGATCTTGCCTTTTTAATTGGGGCCACTAAGTTAAAGTGCCCTGAACCCACTATCATTAAATGAAAATTCAATGTTTTGATCTGGATCCCCCCCCCCCCCGTGGCACATTCACAGCAAAAAATTAGAGGCACTTAGAAATTTAGTTGATGAATAATTGAGACCTCATTTTCTAGTTGGAATTATTATAAAGAAGCCTTCAGTTGGCTGGAGATGTTTTACTGATTTAATGTTTGTAAATTGTCTAATGGTTTTGATGAGCAAGATTCAGACTGGCTTGCCTTCACCAGTAGCCTTTCCAAGAGACTGGCTTTTGATAGTAATTAACTTAAAGGGCTGTTTTTATAATATTTTATATGCCCAAAAGACAGAAAACAATTTGCCTTTTCAGTTTCTTCTCAATAACTGGGCTCTATGCAGTAATTTCAATGGGCAGTTTTGCTTTGGGGCATGGCAAATTCACCCACCATGTGTCAATATTTTGTTGATGTTGTTTTACGTCCAGCTTGTAAAAGGTTTCCCCAGGTATATTTGGTCCATTGCATGAACTACATTATAATCTCAGCTCAGACTCGCAAAGAATTGCAAAATTTTTATATATTTGTCATTATCTGCTTGCAGAGTGCTGGGTTAACAATATCCACACACACAAAAAAAAATCCAGACATTGCTGCCCTTCCATTACTTGGAATTTGTACTGGAGTCATCCTCTGGTGTGCCCACAAAATATTTCCATTTATCAGAAAAATTTAAGAACTCTTACTGACTTTCAAACACTTCTAGGTGATATAAATTGGATCCATCCCTCTCTAGGTATACCAAACTCAGAACATAGTAACTTTCTATTTAGACCTTAAAGCTCTTGTTTTCAGCAAAGTTCTACTCCATCAATCTTGAGTACTCCTAGAAACAAACATGCTGGTTTTATATTTAAAGCATTTTGACCCCTTTCACCTGGGTCAATTTTCCAGATGCAAACTTTAGATTGAGCCTTTTGTCCATTTATGTGTGTGTTGTATGTGAGTGTGGTAGCCAACCTTTGTAGTTGTTAAATTCCAGTGGTACTGAAGAGTCTCTCTTGGTGCTGTTTGGTTTTGTTTGTAATATTTGTTTATGTGGTATCTCAGCTGGTGGGAATTCCCACCTCCAATTTGACTCCTGTTTCCATCATGGGAAGAAGATGAAGTCACCAATGTGAACCATCCACTGATTGAAGAGTGGGTATAGGACTGCACCACTGACATGTGAAATGTTCATGATCCTCTTCAGTGGCTCATTCTGCAGGATATCATCACTTTGGTTGCAGATGCTGTTGGAGTCACTTGAGTCATTGGACTGTGAGTCTTTCTCCACAGTCACATTGATATTCCTGATATGGTCTATGCCAGTGGTCGGCAAGTCGCGGCTCCCCAGCCACATACAGCTCCTTACACTTTTTAAGGCTGCTCTTCTGTGTGCCGGGTGGCCGCTCCAGGAGTCAGGACTTTGCTCCTAGCCTCTGTCAGTGCGCGCCCTGGCCTTTGTTAAAAAACCTCTGGATGCCACTGTAACGGAATTAAATTGTTCTCCCTTTAATATCCACATTGACAACTTTGAAATGCAATTGCTGGATTTAAGAAACCAAGAACTGTGGAGCTCGAAATTTGAACGTCTTTGTGCTAATTTAGAAAGATTGGAGAAACACAAATGTGAACTTAGTTCACAGCACAAGTGGTCTGCTTTGAAAGACCTGGAGAAGGAAGATATGCTGATTTTTAACACCCGGAATAGTATTCCTGACTCATATAATCAACTAAAAAAGCTAGCGTTTGCTGTTCTTTTCTTGTTCGGGTCTACATATTTAGGCGAACAATCATTTTCAAGCATGAATCTTATCAAGAGTAAATTGAGAAATCGTCTCATCGATGAGAACCTGGAATCCTGCCTAAAATTAAAAACAACAATATACAAACCTGACTTACTCAAACTATCCAAGGAAATGCAAGGCCATTATTCACATTAGAGTTTGTGACTTTGTCAGTCATTGTCAGGATGTAATTTTCTCTACATTGTAAGGCAAATTTTATGGAATTTAACATTTATCGATAAATAATATCATTCTAAAGTTTTTGTTTTATTAGTTGTGTTATTTGTTTCTTCCCAACAAATGTGGATACTTGCATGCAGAATAATATCAATAAAAACTTATTGAAACTAAAAACAGTGTACCATCCTATGTATTTTCAATTTTAAAAATGTGGCTCTCAAAATAAATTTCAATCCTGTTTTTGGTGAGATTTGGCTCAGTTGAAAAAAAAAGGTTGCCCACCACTGGTCTATGCAATTGCCTCTTTTATCACTTTACTTCACCTTAAGACTGTTGTTTGTGACTGGTGTCAGCTTGGAAGGGATCCTTAGCTTTAAAACATCTCTGAACCTGTGATTACTGTGAACCATTTTCTCAAGCTCCACAAGATTACATTACTCACTGAAATTATGATCCATAATTTATATACTCAACAGTCATTTTCTTAACACTCATAAGGCATATGTATATTTACTTTGAATATTGTTTAAATGTAATTATTTAACATGTATATCCTTTAATGTATATTTTACTAATTATAACTTTTTCCCTTTTCATTTAAATTTACTAATAAGAATTTCTTAGAAATTAGTATAGATAATATCCTTGGAGTTTTGTGTTACTTGTAGAATTTGGTTATTGGGATTGTTTGGTGAGTCATTATTTTGCCCCTTAGGGTCCAATAGTATTCTGCAGCACAATTCTTTATGCATTGGACCATTAAAATTGAAAAATAATAGATTTTCAGAGGAGTTATTACACAGTAATTTCTGTGTCCTCCACTCTGAACAGTTTCCATAATGACTTGACTTAGGCAAGGGGTGGCAAACAAATTCGACACAAAGAGCCAAAATTTTAAACTGTGAGAGTCAGAGAGCCATACCATGCAGTGACCTGCCAAAACAAATACTCACACAAAAGCATATAATTTTAACAATAATATATTAGACACATATTGCATTTTGCCATTTTGAGTGAGGGTAAAAATCCTGTTCACCACCCCTGACTTAGGTTTTAATAGTTCTTAGCTTCAAGAAAAGTTATGGAGTCTATTGGGAGAGACTGCCTCCTATAAGGACACTCCTACAAAAGATGAGAAGTTTAAAGCCATTTTCCATCTCATAGGACTTAACATTTGCATCATTTCTTCAACCTAGCCTGGGTGTTCTTGATGTGATAAGAAAACCATAAAGAAAGGCTGGCCTAGAAAATTTGGAGGGCATCTAAGAATGAACTTCTTCACCACAAAATGATGAGATGTAACCAAGAGATGCCTCAAGAAATCTTGACTTTTACTTAGGTTAAGTGCTTTATCAATAACTTTAATAGACATCAGAAAAACAGTCCCATTCACAATAGTACTATAGAAATTCAAATAGTTTGAAGTCAACTTAACTAAAGAAGTGAAGTTGAAATTTCCTCTAAACAAAGAACTACAAATCACTGCTTCAAGAAATAAAGAATGACACAGGAAATAGATACATATACCCTGATCATGGATTGAGTGGATTAACATAATTAAAATGTCAATCCTCACAAAAGCATTGTACAGATTTAAAGCAATTTCTCTAATGATTCACAGCAAAAATGATCCACTTCAAAAAAGTGGATCAAATACTTCTGAAATGCATTTGGAACAATAAATGTTACTCCTCCCCAAGGCTAAATGCTAATCTTACCTGATAGTCAGATCAGCCCACAGCTGGGAGGGGTCTGAGGAAGTTAATTAAGGCCTGGGGGTAGGTGAAGGGGAAGAGATTCAGCAAGAAGCCTCAGGAGAAGGAAGCAGGATGGAGAGAGCAGAGACAGGATAGATGCAGCTGAAGGAGGCTGCTTAAAAGGTTAGCTTAGAAGCCACATAAGATACACATATGGTGGTTAGAGCCTTGTAATAAAACTGATGTCTCTTCACCATTGCCCTCATACCCTCAAACCCACAGGCCAAAGAAGCTGCAGGTGCGGGGCAGGCCAAGAAAAGTTTCCCCACCCATTTCCCATTATCCACTCCATGTACCACCAAGGACTATATAATAAATATTTAATTCAACAAATAAAAACCCACAAATAGTTAAAACAACCCTTAGGAAAAAGAAGATGGGAAGCTTCACATTTGCAAACTTTAAATTGTACTATAAAGAATAACTTTAAAACAGCATGATAATGTAATACAGATAAACCCTCCACGGAATATATTTGAGTTTTCAAAAAATGACCCCCAGATATACAATCAATTTATCATTGATAAAAGGGAAAGAAATACAAAATGGGTCAAGGAAAGCCTGTTCAATAAGTGTTCTGGGGACAATTGGTCAACCACATGCAAAAAGCGAACTCAGACCTCTAACACCAGGCACAAAGATTAAATCAAAATGCATTAAAGACTTAGATATAAAATCCGAATCTAGAAGAAAAACATAGATAAAACACTACATGTCATTGAAATTAAAGGAATCTTCAAGAAGGAAACACCACAATCCAAACAATTTGAAGTATTTATAACAAATGGAACAATGTTGAACTGAGAAGCTTCTGCACTTCTAAGTGAACAGTGACTAGGATACAAAGACCACATATGGAATGAAAGAAAATATTTACCTAATACCAATCTGATAAGGTGTCAATATCTAAGATATACAATTTAATGACAGAACTTAGCAAGAAAAGAAACATCAACTCCTTTCAAAAAATGTACAGATGAAATGATCAGATATGTTCTCAAAGAAGAAATACAGAAGGCCAAAAAACACATGAAAAAAACAATCCATATTAGGGGAACAGAGAGATAGCATGGAGGTAGGGTGTTTGCCTTGCATGTAGAAGGATTTGGTTTGAATCCCAGCATCCCATATGGTCCCCCAAGCCTGCCAGGAGCGATTTCTGAGTGTAGAACCAGGAGTAACCCCTGAGCGCTGCCGGGTCTGACCCAAAAACCAAAAAATAAAAAGCTTTATATTACTAATCATCAGGAAATTCAAATCAAAACAATGATGTATCATCTTATGCCATAGAGACTGGGACACATCACATAAAGCAAGAACAACCAGTGCTGGCATGGACGAGAAAGAAAAGAACTCTCATTCACTGCTACTTTAAATGCCATTTAGTCGAGCCTTTCTAGAAAACAGTATGGATATTTCTCCAAAAAACTGGAAATTCAACTCCCATCTGATCCAACAATACCTCTACTAAGGATATACCCTAGGAACACAAAACACAATACAATAAAGCCTTCTGCACTCTTATGTGCTCTCCTATATGCACTATCTGCACTCCTCTGCAGCTCTATTTACAAAAGCCAGAATCTGGAAACAATCCAAGTGCTTAATAATAAATGAATGGCAATAGATGACAATTGATGGTTCATAAAAGAACTCTATGCAGCCTTTGGAAAAATAAAGTCATGAAATTTGCCTTTACATGGATAATGTACATGGTGACTATCATGCTGCATGAAATGAGTCAGAGAAAGAGACAGACACAGAATAGACTCACTCGTCTGTGGGATTAAAGAAAAATTAAAGGCAGTGTGATAACAATACCCAAAATACTTTGTAATTTTTGCTCATTTATATAATGAATGAACAAATAATAAATAATAAATGAGCAAAAATATAAAGTTGCACAAGGAAATCTTCTTCATAATTTGGTATACCACAAGCCATATGCAAAAAAGAAACTTAGAAATCTTTTTATTAAATTACTATGAAAAACGGAGTTGAAAAATTGTTGATAGTAAGTCTTATAATGTTAAGTAGTACAACATTCAATCACACAATGTTCCAATACACAACCCTTCACCCATGTTTATTTTGTATTATCAATTTCCTCAGTTACCCAACCCTTCTGCACCCCACCTATCCACCCAACTTCAAGGACAGAAAATTTTCTTCTCTCTTTTTTTTTTTTTTTTACTTTTTTCCTGTTCTTGTACTTTTCCAAATATTATTGTCAGTATTCCCTTCTCTGTCTAAACTGCAATTCCACCCCCATCATTTCTTTTGTATTTGTGTATTATTCAGATACTACATTTTATATTCCATATATGGTACAATCATTCTAGTTTGTGTCCCTTTTCCTCTAAATTATCTCAATCAACATGACATTATTCACGTCTATTTATGTAAATGCAAATTTCCTTACTGAGCTAGTTGATCTATCAAGTGGTGACAGCATATGCTAAAGTCTCTTACTACTATTGCGTTGCTATCAATATTTTTCTTCGAGTCTATTAGCAATTGTTTTAAATATTTTCTGGACTCTTTTAGGTGCATAGTTGTTTAGGAGTGTGAATTATTCATAGTGTACATGTCCCTTAATCATTAAGAAATGAACCTTCTCATTCTCTTACAATCTTTTTGAGCTTAAAATCTGTTTGCTTGACCTTTGCTTTGACTCTGTGCTTGCTCTGACTGTTCAAATGTGTTTCTTACAGCAGCAGAATATTTTCTCAATTTTATAATCCGTCCTGTCTCTCTGTGTCTCTTAAATGGTGTGTTTAGTCCATTGACATTGAGAAGATTATTGCCATGGAGTTTTTGTTCCATCTTTCAATTGAAAGTTGGTGTGTTTGTGAGATTCATCATGTTTTAGAATAGTCCTGGTAAACTATCTTCCAGGTAGAGAGCCTGATGTATTCCCCCAAAGAAAATCTACCAATGGCCCCATATAAAGAAAAGAAACTAAAAATAGAGTAACCCTGTGATCCAGCAATGCCATTTATCCATATGTAGAGAAAGAAATCTAAAAACTGATCCAAAGTTGCATCGTTTACAATAACTAAATTTGTTATTTGTTCCCATGGATAAGTTATTGAATAAATAATATGATCATATTTGTAAAATGGACTGCTATTTGTATAAAAACAGAAGACACTCAAGGGGATTGTGGAAAGAAAAATAAATCAAAAGGAAAAAGACAAGTGTTGGGTAATTTCACATGTGACCAGTTTAAGAATATAAAATTTAAAAATAGTTTTTTTAGGGGCCGGAGAGATAGCATGGAGGTAAGGCATTTGCCTCTTACGTAGAAGGTCACTGGTTTAAATCCCAGCATTTCATATGATCCCCCGAGCCTGCCAGGAGCCATTTCTGAGAGTGGAGCCAGGAGTAACCCCTGAGCGTTGCTGGGTGTGAACCAAAATAAAAAAAAAAAGATTTTATATAAAAAATATTTTTAAATAAAGACTAGTAAACATTATTTTCTGCTTTTATTACTTTATTTAATCACTGTGGATTACATAGTTGCTCATAATATAGTTACTTCTTTCATTCAGTGTTTCAACATCAATCCTACCACCAGTGTAGTATTCCCTCCATCATTGTCCCCAGTTTTTCACACAGCCCCAAAATCGTGCCCTGTCAACAGATACAAAATAATTCTATATTGCTTATTATAACTAAACAGTAATATAATTATCTAAAAACTTAAGTAAAAGAACATTTGGGAACATGATTACATCACAAAATGGATACATTAAGTCATTGTTTGAAGCTGTTTGCTAGATGAGCATCCGGTATTGTTTTCATTTATTGAAATTAGTTTGTTGGGATATTGTTGTTTTTGTTTGTTGAGCTTAGTTTGCTAGAGATTAATTTGTTTCTATGCTACTTTGCCATCTATGCCAATCTCACAGGTTGTTAAGGAATTTGGAACATCCACATGTGTGGTCGAATATTCCAGAAACTCCAAGATCTGTGGAGCTGAACCTATGAGTTTACATGATGGTGGCTATAGGATGTAGATGTAGCTTCTGTGGCTTCCAAAAGGACAGGGGTGAGAGGAAGCTTCCCAGATCCACTTCAAATGAACCCAAAATTATCAGTACAAAAAGTAGTGTACAAAATTATCAGTACAAAAAGTTTAGTTTTTCCAAAGAGATTAGTCATGAGGTAGTGAAATTGGGTCATTAGTATGATGCCAACTATGGGTTGTCGATATGAGTGCCAGTATTTGGCAGGTGGGAACTCAGCTTATCCCATCCTGGGGACACTACAGGATTTTCAGCTAAGATACCAGTGTAACCATAAATTTTAGCAGCTTGTCTTGTATCTCATCCCAAAAGAGTGTAAATCTGTAGAGCTGGACTGATGAGTTTACATAGCAGTGTCTGTGGAATGTGGGTGTGACTTCTGAGGTTCCCAGAAATACAGGAGGGTGGAGGAAGCTGCCTACTTCCACTCCAAGACACCAGAGTTTCAGCTCAAAAATGTATATCTGGATTATTTTTTTGTCAGCTTTGTGTTTCTACAGAGATTAGTCTCAGTGCACATCATTTATAAACAAAATATTACTTGAAATGGAGATAATGGAGTCAACATAGGTAGCAAGAATTTTATAAAGATGAATAATAAATACAATAAATTAAAAATAAGAGTACAACAAAGTATGAAAGTGTGATGAGCTCCCCTGGAGGCAGCAAGCAACTGCTGCCTGGCCCATGACCCCGAAGTCATCATTTGATGACTGAAACTCAACTACAAATATTTCTGTAACAATGTTGCTTAAATAAATGAATAAATTATTAAAGATGAAAAATAAAATAAACAAAATAAAAGGACACAGAAAAAAAAAACACCCAGCGCATAAAATGAAAAATAGTTGACCTAAGCCACTAAGTAAAACTGTATGATCAAAAGACAGAGCAATCATTATATTTAGATATAAAATAATTACCAGTGTTTAGCAATATCCATCATATTATATTTATACAATAAAAAAGGAGAGAAATAAACTATTTTCCTTGTGAGGATAGCATTTAAAATACATTTTTTAAGCCAGTTAATTGCATGCATTTAGAACAAACCTTAGTACAGGATAGTAACCTATGGCAAGTTACACACAATTTTTTTGTTGTTTGTTGTTTTTGGGTCATACCTGGCAGCTCTCAGGGGTTACTCCTGGCTCTATGCTCAGAAATCGCCCCCGGCAGGCACAGGGAACCATATGGGATGCTGGGATTCAAACCAATGATTTTCTGCATAAAAGGCAAACACCTTACCTCCATGCTATCTCTCCGGCCCCAGTTACACACAATTTTTAAATTAAGCCCAGTGATTTATAAAGTTACATAGTTTCATTTATATATACAATAGTATACTAGTACCAATCCTACCACCTTTTTAATTTAGTTCCACCAATGTTCCCAAATTCCTTCCAATACTTATCTACCCACACAGCCTGTCATCATAACACCTTTTCAAGTTTGATTGTTAGATTTTGTGTCTCATTATTTCAATGTTGACACTGTTGTTTGAATAGTCAGGTCTCTCATTCCTTAGTACCACAGATGTACCTGTGAACCCATGAGCCCTAAACCCTTTATTTCTCATCTATGTGTCTCCATCCCTTTACTCTATTTTTTTCTCCTCCCTATATCATGGGCCAATAATAGTCTAGGTACCACCTTTAAATCATTTTATTACTTCATCCCATTATTCTAAATACCAATTATCCTGTGTTTTCTTCATCTTTTGCTTACTTAATTTAATAGTTTCATACAGGTGTCAGTGGATTACTTGATTTCATAATTTCTTACATATATGTAGTATTCCATTGTGTATATATATGCCACATGTTCAAAATCTACTTTTCTGTCCTTAGACATCTATGTTGATACAAATACTAATTATTAAACTGAATGCTGCAATAAATAATGGAGTGCATATTTTTAATTATTGTTTTCACTTTTTCACCATTCTGAGTAATATTGGCTACAGAATTTTTTTTTTTAGAAAGTAAGCTGTTACTAACTTGAGGATTTTTCATCCAATTTTACTGATCTACTTTTTAAATTATGAATAGGTGTTGGATTTTGTCAAAAGCTTTCTTTGCATAGATTGATATGATAATATGATTTTTAGTCTTAGGAAGTACCGTTTTGACAAATTTCCTATGAACCACACTGTATTAATTATATGCATTAACTAGTACTTACTATATACCTAATATACTGCATATACTTTTTGTTTGTTAGTTTTGGTTTTGGGGCCACACTGAGTGGCACTCGAGTATTAGTCTTGGATATGCTTGGGGGATCATTTCAGATATGGGATTGAACCCAGGTCAGCTGCATGCAAGGAAAATGCCGTGCTATTGTTCCAGCCCATATATTTTTTTATAAGTCAGTTATAATACCTATCTAATCATTTCTTTACTTTCACACAGGAATAGTTATCACAAAGTCTTATTTCTTCATCTATGAGTCTTCTTAAATTTTATTAATATTCATGTTATATTCACATATAGGTTATGTCATAAATTAATTTGGCTTACTTCTTCTAGTATAATGTCTCAGAAGTTCATCATTTTGTTGCTAATGGCAAGATTCCTTCATCTCCAATGACTAAATAATATTTAGTATTTTGTCTTGATTTTGATGATCATTTTAAACTTACAAAATTTTTTTATTTTAAAAATAAAACAGAAGTCCTATAAAATATTTTTATCCAGGTTTTGTAAAATTATTATCTAATTATCTAATTACACCTAAAAGACATAAAATTGCAATTTAGAAGAGCCTAATAAAAGTTTCTAATCATTATATTTTCTTGCTTTCTTGTGATCTATAAAGCTTTTTTTAGTTTTCAAACATTGATTTTGAAAGTGAACATTTCTGTTGATGTAATGGCAGTTGGACTTGAATACACCCCTTGGATACACCCTCTTGGCAGTTGGACTTAGATACACCCCTTGGTTGCCCCACTATAATCTCAGTTGAACTTGGACATGTCCCTGGACAGGACCCTTGGGCACTCCCACTTGTCATGTTGGGAAGGCAAGGATAGCGACCAGAGCTCCGCCTGGTGGATCATAGGGACAGCAGAGATAAAGCATCAACAAGATGTTGCCTTCTTTGTGACTATCCCTCTTTCTTTCTTGATCTCAGTACTCCTCTGGCCACCTATAGTAAATTCCCAATCTATCTCTTCTTCGCTGAAATCCCTGGGCAGTGGTGGCAGGCCTCAGACCCCAGGAGGAATAAAAAATAAATACTTGGTTTTTCTCTCTTTCTCACTCCCAGGTAGGCAGTGGCTACAAGTTGGTGTCCCTGAGTGGGCACAAAGCTCCACCTGGGACATGGGCCTCACAGGCCCCTGAGAACTTTGCAGCAGAGCCCTGGCAGCCTCAGGCATCCATAGTGTGTAATGTTGCATTCCTGGTAGCCTTGGGCTCTTGCAGCCAAGCCACAGCTGAACAGCAGGCGGAGTTGCAACTTACTATAGTAACTGCCATGAGGATTCTACAAATATCTACAAAAATTCTTATAGTTCAGTTGGCTAATACTAGATGCAAACAGTAGTTAATGACAGCTGAATCTTTGCCCAGTCTGGTATTTATTTTTTTCTTAATCATCCAACTACTCTTTTAGTTTTAAATATCCATCTCAATTATTGAGTAGAAAGAGCCAAACAGAAATAGAGAAACTGACCTTTGCAAATGTTATCATTTTGTTTGTTTTTGTAGTGTCAAGTTCTAACCTATTTTTAAAATATGCAAGACATGTGTTTTACCACTGAGTGACACACACAAAAATTTTTTTATAGATTTTGCAAAGCAATAACCCAAATATTTTTTTTTATTTTTGAATCAAACCTGGCTATGTTCTGGGGTTATTCCTAGCTCAGTGCTCAGAAATAACTCTGGCTGGCTTAAGGGACCATATGGGATACTGGGGATCAAACTTGAGTCTGTCCTGGGTCGGCAGCATGCAAAACAAATGTTCTACTGCTGTGCTATCGCTCCAGCCCCAATAATCCAAACTTTAATCATTCTATTTTCTATGGAAAATATTAATGTCATGATTCAAGAAGTTCCAGATAAAACACAAATTTTCCTTTGTCTCCTTTTATTTTTATTCAAATATCTTCTTGTAGAATTATACCAATAAGTTAATAAATTTTCTGTTCTATAGATATCCTTCTCTCTTCTTGGTTCTATTTTTTGTAAGTAGTTATACTTCTGTACATGTATTTTTCTAAATTCATAAAATACCTAATAATTGGTATTATCTCAGTTCTAGTACAAGGTAGGTCTAAAATTTGAAGCACATTTTTGTTTATATAAAAATCACAGATATATGTTATGGTTTAAAAGATAGCTAATCAACTTAAGTATTTGTGAGTTCAATAAAATCAGTAGACATAAATCTATCAATTAGAACATTAGTTATAAAGTAATAGTTAAAATTTGTCTTCATTTTCCTATTGGGGAATATGCTAAGTCTTTTACTTGAACTATCTTATTCTGTCAATACCATAACTACTTAAGATAATTAGTTTATCAACCTGGGTTTACAGATGAAATATACAAGATTTAGTTTGTCCATCAAAGTTTGGTAAGTGGCAAAGCCAATGAAGAAATCCCTCCACTTACAAGCCTACAATTTTTGATACCTCTTTGTTACTTGAAATATTAGTCAATGGAAATGGAGGCTTTGCATTAATATTATTATATATAACCCTTTCATGTGAATTCTAAAAAAGAGAACTTTACCTGTAATTATGGTTGAGTGCTTGGGTTGATTAAAGTTAGTGAAAAATATAAATTGGCACAGAAAAAAATGTTAAAATAATAAGGAAGGAAGGAAGGAAGGAAGGAAGGAAGGAAGGAAGGAAGGAAGGAAGGAAGGAAGGAAGGAAGGAAGGAAGGAAGGAAGGAAGGAAGGAAGGAGGAAGGGCGGAAGGAAGAAGGAAGGAAGGAAAGAAGGAAGGAAGGAAGGAAAGATGAGAGGGAGAGAGGGAGGGAGAGGGAGAGAGGAAGGGAAGAATGGAATGTCTCTGGGTATCATCCTCACACTTATTTTTTTAAGATCCCAGCAATGAATGAGATTATACTATGTTTATCTCTCTCCCTTTGAATCAATTCACTGAGCATAATACTCTCCATGCCATTCCATGTATAAATAAAATTCATGAATTATTTTTTTCTATTGGATGCATAGTTATACATTTTATAGATATACACAGTATTTCTTTAGCTATTCCTAGGTAGCTTCAAAATTCTATATATTTTAAATAGTATTCAATGAACATAGGAGTGTAGGTTGCATTTTTTAATTGTGTTTTTGTGTTCCTAGTATATATCCCTAGGAGTGGTATGGCTGTATCATGAGGAAGCTCAAATTTTAGTTTCTTAAGGAATATCCATATTATTTTACAGAAAGTCTGGAGTAGATGGCATTCTCACTAAGCAGTTAATGAGAGTCATTTCTCCTCACATTCACACCAGCACTGGTTGCTTTGTTTCTGTATGTATGTCATTCTCTGTGATGTGAGATGTTACCTCACTGCTTTGATTTTCATCTCCATGGTGATTAGTGATGTGAAGCAATTTTTCATGTGCCCTTTGGCCATCTATATTTCTTCTTTGAGGAAATGTCTGTCCATTTCTTCTACCCATTTATGATGGGGTTAGATGTCTTATTATTGTTCATTTCTGTCAGTAACTTGTATGTCTTAGATATTAGCCCATTATCAGATGGGTATTGGGTGAATAGTTTCTCCTATTCCATGCATATCCATTTTATCCTAGGTGCCATTTCCTTTGAAGTGCAGAAACTTCTCAGTTTAATGTAGTCCCATTTGTTTTTCTTGGCTTCCACTTGTTTGGACAGTGGAGTTTCCTCCTTTAAGATTTCTTTAGTCTCAATGTCATAGAGTGTTATATGTATGCTGTTCTCTATGTACCTTGTGATTTCAAGTCTGATATCAAGAGCTTTAATCCATTTTGATTTAACCTTTGTGCATGGTGTTAAAGAGTGGTATGCACCTTTTTACTACACCATTTTGCAGTAATTGATCAGTTTTTCCAACACCACTTATTGAAGAGGCTTTCCTTGCTCCAAGTTATGTTTGTTGCTCATTTATCAAAAATTAATTGGTTGATACGTGGGGATTAGTCTCAGAATACTCAAGTCTATTCCATTAATCTGAGGGTCTGTCTTTATTCCAAGCCATTCTGTTTTAATTACTATTGCTTAATAGTACAATTTAAAGCTGGGGAAAGTGATCTCCCATGATCTTCCTCCCAAGGATTGCTTTAGTTATTCATGGACATTCATTGTTCCAAATAAATTTCAGATTTTTTAATCCATTCTATGTCTCAATTGGTTCATTTAGTTCATTGACATTGAGAGAGATGATTGTCATGGGATTAAGTGTCATTATATTGTAGAAGTTTATTGTGTTTATTAAGTCTATCTTGGTTTAATTAGACCTATCAGCTTCTTTTTAAGATTTTTTTTTATTCTGTAAAGTTTCTGAACTGTTGTTTACCTGGGAAGTTTTGTATTCTTCATTCAAACCTGAATGGAAGTCTGGCTTGGTGAAGTATTCTTGGTGAAGCATTTATTTCATTGAGTTTTGACATTATATCCTACCATTGCCTTCAGGCCTTCAGAATTACTTGTGATAAATTTGCTGTAAATCTTTAGAATGCTCCTTTGAATGTAATTTCCCTTTTTGATTATGCTGCTTTCAGTATTCTATCCCTATTTGTGGTTTTCATCTTTCTGACTATTATGTGCCTTGGTCTGCATTTATTTGGAGCTTTTTATTTGGGGGGGGGTGGAGCCATTACTACTGGGGTTTAAAGGACCATATGGGATGCCGGGATTCAAACCACTGACCTTCTGTATGCAAGGCAAACGCTTTACCTCCATGCTATCTCTCTGGCCCCTATTTGGAGCTCTTTTAGCTGGTACTTTTTAGGCATCTAGGATATGATTGCATGCACTCTTTAGATCTGGGAATTTCTCAGTATAGATGTGTTTGGCCATTGATTCTTCATCAGGATTTTCTTCCATGGTCCATGGCTCCCCAATGATTCTTATGATGTTTTTATTCAGTTCTATCAGATAATATGTAAGCATAGAGCAGCAAATAGTTATCAATGACTATTGATAGAAAAGGTTAAATATGGGGCTGGGAAGGTGGCACTAGAGGTAAGGTGTCTGCCTTGCAAGCGCTAGCATAGGACAGACCACGGTTAGATCTCCCGGCGTCCCATATGGTCCCCCCAAGCCAGGGGCGATTTCTGAGCACATAGCCAGGAGTAACCCCTGAGCATCAAACAGGTGTGGCCCAAAAAACAAAAAAAACAAAAAAAGAAAAGGTTAAATATATTTATAAAGGTCATATATAGTTAAAAGGTCAATAAAATGTGAAAAAAATTGATCCTAAATGTCAATACACCAAATTACCAGAATTGCAAAACATGGAAAGCAAAACCTAATGTAAATAGAGATTAGATAATGAAAACAGTAAAACATAAAGTGCAGTATTATTTGCAACCCCTGTAAGAATAATAAAGTATTGGATCAAAAATTAAAATGTACACAGCATGTATGTACTGAAAACTGTAAAATTCTCTTAAAATATATAAATTGGGTCATATCATGTTCATATATTAGTAGCATCAACATAATTAAGATGTAATTTTCCAAAATTGACAAACAAATTTAATACAATAAGCATAAAAATCCTAACAAAATTTTTATAGTTATCTACAAAATTATTCTCAAATGTATATAGAAATGCAAGGAATTAGAATAGCTCTAACAGTTTTAAAAAGAATAAAATGTTAGAAATCAATTTAGCTAATTTCACAAACATTCTGGGAGAGAATAAACAAATACATCAGTGGAACAAAATAGAGATCTCAGATAGAGGTCTTTAGAAATATATTCAAGTAATTTGCCACAGATGCAAAAACAATTAAATGAAGTAATCACTTTTTCAACAAATGATTTTGAAACAATTGATTGTTTATTAGATATTTATTAAAAAGCAAAAAGCCTTTAATTTAGCCTTTTCATTTAATCTCACTTATTTTATAAAAATTAACTCAAAATAGATCATATAAACTTTTAGAAAAAAAATGTAAGAGAAGTCTTTGAGACCTACGCTTATATATGGTCTATTTATGGAATGGTCTATAAATGGAATGGTCAATATAGAAATATTCAAAATATTAAACTTCAGATCATATTTAAATTTTAGTTCTAGAAGAAGATTCTGCTAAAGGCTGAAAGACAAATTTTAAAATAACTTCATGTCAACTAGCTAAAAAAGGATTAGTGTCTGAAATATTTTAATTAAATATTCAGTGTAGAAACAAATAATACAAATACAGCTAGAAAATGAGGCCATATAAAAGAAACTAGATTGAGGCAACGTGACTAGTTTTGCCCAAAAAGGCTTTGAATGAAAGTAATATGCCATTTCCAGTTAGCAAGTGTTGTGTCTTTATATATATTTCTTTTTTCCAGGAAGCTATGTACTTAGATGGTGGCATCAAAAATGCAGTAACCATTGCTATATATTTTTCATCTTATAATTTCTAGTGTGTAAAATTTGTTACATTTTAACATGTCTATATTTATGTATTATATCATTATAAATTACATTATCATTATAAATGTTCTTTTATTTTTAATATTCTAAAATAGATGCTCTAATTTACAATATAAAAATTAAAAAATTATAAAATGAAGCTCACCACAAAGAGTGATGAGTGTAGTTAGAGAAATAACTAACATTGAGAACTATCCTAACAATGAGAATGAACGAGGAAAGTAGAAAGCCTGTCTAGAGTACAGGTGGGGGTGGAGTGGGGAGGAGGGAGATTGGGGACATAGGTTATGGGAATGTTGCACTGGTGAAGTGGGATGTTCTTTATATGATTGAAACCCAACTACAATCATATTTGCAATCAAGGTGTTTAAAGATATTAAAAAATTTAAAAATGCAGTAACCTGTGACTTTTGTTCAACTGTCAACTATAGTGGAGAGATACTCTAATGAGTTGTTCATCCTACTTGTTCAGTCTACTTAGTATTCTATAAGAGCAGAATACAAGCATTTGCTGTGTCAATTGACTACAATTTCTAGAATTATTTGTTCCTTGACCACAAACTATTCTACCTGATAAATGCAGTCGAGGATTGATGGTGTAATAATTTATCATAGATTTTTATATCATTGAGAAATTTTCTGATTTCCTTTTATTGTAGTCTGCTACAGCTAATGATGTTAAATTAATATTTTATGTATAAATTTAATGAAAATTTTCCTTTGGTGTAGAGTAGGTGTAGAAATTATTTCCTAAGATATTTCTAAAGGGCAAATGGAGAAAATATTTTTATTATTCTGTTTTTCTTAATAACTGATATAAAGAAAAATAACTTTGCTAAATGCTTTCTCACACCACCACCAATCTTTCCAACTTCTAAAAGTATTATCTTTGTCAATGTTCATGTTCACAGTGACAGTTTTTTTTTTTATATGTCAATATGTGAGTTTGGTTAGAAATAAGATTGACCACCTCTCCATTTGCTAACTAGAATTTTTCTTTAATTTTTATACCAGAAATATATATCTTTGAAGCTTTGTATGGGAAGTTATTTTATTTTGTCAGCACCCTTCTCTCCCAGTAGCAATTAATCATACAGAAAATGTAAATTATCACTTCACTATCTATAACTCCTTATATGGAACTAAACCAACTCCTTTGGGTTGTTTTTATTCTATGGGTTGGAGTCATGGGCAATACCCAGATTACTCCTGGTTATGACGGTAGGATCAGATAGTATGCAAAAGATCAAACACAAGTCAGCTGAATACATGGCAAATACCTACCTGCTCTGCTACCTTTCTCGCCCCAGAAAGCCAACTTTTTCAGCGATGGTTATTTTAAACTAACCGTTTCAACCAAAATTCTCAAATGTACTTTCATTATATTCCTCTAAATGTTTTATGGACTATGGTCACTAGTATTTAATGACAGCATTTCAACTATCTAGAAGAAGCTTCCTCCACCTCTTGGCCTTATTGTTTCTTCAGTTCAGTTAAGATCATAGTGTATGAATTATTTGCCTTTTTTCTTTCCCCTTTTATATTTTAATTTTAAACACGATGAAAACAGAGTTGTTAATACTACAATTTTTTTAACAGATAAAGTTGTTCATGATTACAGTCACATAACAGTCACACAGTGTAAAGTTGAGGAACACTTGCGGTAAGAAAATTGCTGCTGAACAAAAGCAATATTACAGGAAGATATTTACCTTTTATACATCCAACCTGGGTTTAATGCCTTGAAAGTCATATGATACAATGAGCACAAGCAGGATGAATGCTGAAAAACAAACAAAAAATTAGTGCTGAGAAGAATTCACTTGGTTTTCTGCATCAATGCTAAACAGTTGTGTTACAATCAGTAATTTTCATTTTTGACTACTCTTTATAGGCTAATTTAATTGTTCATTAAAAAGTATAAGGGACCCCCTGAAACAAACAGGGATTTTCTTTTTCTTTTTCTGACTGCTATCTACCTTTATGGTCCCCTTCAAATAATCCTGGGCTCACTCACCTCAGTTAAGTTCAAAATGAAGCTTTTTATTCCAAACTCCTCCCATAGCCTGTTGCTGCTCTCTCCAACTCTGTACATTCACCTCAGTTAGTTCAAAATATACTATTACAAATTAAACTCTGCTCACAGGCTGCTGTCACTCTGGCTACCTGGGCTCACTCACTTCAGATTAGTTCAAAATCTAGTACTCTTTAGTTTCATGTAGTCACCTGTGCTCTAGGTATAATAGCAAAAAAAAATTTAGCAAAATTAAATAATAAAGAAGATTTTCCATATCTTATGCTAGGAATATTATGGTTTTCCAGCTTAAAGTCATCAATCCAATCCAGCTTACATTTGTGAATGGTATGATAGGGGTCTGATTTCATTCTTTACATTGACTATTATTTTGACAATTGACAATTTTCCAGAATAATTTAAAACTAAAATTGACTATTTTAAGGACCATTTATTTAAGATGTCTTTTTTCCATTGGGCATTTGTGACTTTCTTGTCCAATTAATTGACTATATATATTATATTCCCAGAAATGAACCTGTATATATAGGTTCATTTCTGGGAATATAATAAATACCTCTAAATTGTGTCAGGCTGTATGTATTGAATAAATTGCAAAGTACCAGGAGATGGTGAGAGAGATGACTGGAGAAAAGATGCTGAAGGGTCTGGAATACTGCTAAGCCCTGGATCTCAGTATTTATAATTTTCTCAGACTTTTTAATATCTTCTGGATGCTTTTATTCAAAAAGTTATTTTTTGTTTGTTTGGATGAGAACTTAGAGGTAGTATCTGGTGCTTTCAGAGGTTGAAAGCAAAAGGATTTGCTAAATAAATGGTTTCACCTAGTTGTCCTAATTGAACAAAACCTATTTCATTTTTACTATACATTATGAAACATGGTAAAAAAAAACATAAAGATGTTTTGACTCAAAATATAAAAGAGGAGATATGTGGCACTTTCTTCAGAAAGTTTCATCAGAAACTTGGGGGGAAAAGTGGTAAACAAGGCATGTTGGCATGAATTCTAATAAATTACAATTAAAAATGGAAAAGGTGAAAAGGGAACAGTCTAGGCCAAAAAAGAAGCTTTTATAAAGGCATGTAGGTAGAAACCCCAGGTCACAGGATGTATGAGCAATTTAGTATCATCATATATAGTGCTATATTTGAAGGGAACTAGAAAGGTAGATAACAACAATGGGATATAATCTCACACCACAGAAATTAGTACATATCACAATAAAAAGAAAAGCAATAATGGTGTAGATGTGGGGATAAAGCAATTATCATTCACTGCTGTTGGAAATGATGACTAATCCCATCCTTATGAAAACAATATGGATATTCCTCCAAAAAACAGAAATTGAGCTCTATATGATAGCAATTCCACTCCTAGGGATGTACCCTAAAAACACAAAAACACAATACAAAAAAAAAAGCCCTCTGCACTCCTATGTTCATCACAGCACTATTTACAGTAGCCAGAATATAGAAACAACCCACGTTCTTGAGATGTATCTAAAAAAAAAAAAACTATAAAATACATTGTGTAGATACACAATGGAATACTATGCAGCTGTTAGAAACAATGAAGTGATGAAATTTGTTATACATGGAGGGATATAGAGAGTATTATGCTGAACAAATGAGTCAGAGGGAGAAGGATAGACATAGAATAATCTCACTCATTTATGGTATATAATAAAATAAAAGATAGTTTGGTAATAATATACAGAGACAATAGAGGAGGTTCAGGAATATCATATATAGTAGGAAGATTGCCACAGATAGTAGAGCAGTGCACTTAGGTCAAAAAAATGACCACTATGAAAATAACAGTTGGAAGTGATCACTCTGGAAAATGTGGTGTGAGACGAAATAAATGTAATTTTATGGTATCCTTCCATTATCAATAGTGAAAAGAAGTGTCAAAAAAAAAAAAAGCATGAGAGAGATAAGTGAGTTAGATGCCTTCCCCAGGGGGAGGGTGGGAAAGAAAACTTGGACATTGGTGGTGGAAATTGTTCAGTGTAAAGGGTGCTGTACATTGTAAGATTGCAACTCAATTATGAACAACTTTGTGATCAGTATCTAAATAAAAGAAAAACACAAAAAAAACCCTAAAGAAATACAAAAATAAAATAATACAAAATACTAAAATAAAAAATACAAAAAAAGAACCCAAAAGAAACAACTAAATAGTAGTAGCCTATAAAATTAAAAAAACATTTGCAAACCATATATCTGATATAAGAATTCACATGACTCCAAAATAAAATAATAGTAATAATGATAGTCTAAAAATATTTTATAAAGGACCCAAATATACACTCACCAGAGAATATACACAAAGGATCATTATATAATTAAAAAATGGTAAATTAAATTACTGTATTAATGTGAATCAAAACCAACATAAAACCATGTCACGTCTGTTAATATAGCTGACATCAAAAAGACAAATGTTGTCTTCTGGCTGAAGTGGAGAAAAGGTAATTATTATGTACTACCTGTAGAAATTTTAACATTCACTATAGAAAGAATACAGGAATTCTTTAGGAAATAGTAAGTATAAGTATATATGATTAAGCAAGTGAATATTTGTTTCTGTATATTCAGAGTAAATGACGAATGCATTAAAGGAATATCTGAAAACTCATGGTTATAGTATTACTTACAGTAATAAAGACATGACAACAACCTATATGTCCACTGACAATTGAGTACATAAATAAGATGTGGTATATAATAAATGATAAATATATATAACAATAGAAACCCTACAAATCACCATTTACCATAACACATATCAGTCTTTAAGGTACAGAAGCTCCTTATTTTAATGTAATTCTATCTGTTTATCCTTTCTCTTCCACTTGTTTGGACACCGGTATTTTTTTTCCTCGAAGATGCCTTTAAAGCTTCTGCACTTCAAAGAAAACAGTGACTAGGATACAAAGGCCACCCATGGAATAGATGAAACTATTTCATCCAATACTCATCTGATAAAAGCTAATATCTAAGTTATACAAGGTACTGACAGAACTAAGAAAAAAAATCTTCTTGGGAAAAGAAATGAACAGACATTAACTCAAAGAGAAATAACAGATGGCTTAAAGGACATGATAACCTGTCAAAATAATGAGGTACCATCTTATACCACAGAGACTGGCACACATTAACAAGAACAATCAATGCTGGTAGGGATCTAGAAAAAAAAAAAAAAAGGAACTCTCATTAAAACTTCTTGTGGAAATGCCATCTAGTCCAGCCTTTTGAGAAACAATATGGATATTCCTCAAAAAACTGGAAGTTGAGCTCCCATATGATCCAGAAATACCACAACTAGGGACACACCCTAGAAATACAAAAGCACAATACAAACAGGCCCTTTGAACTCCTATGTTCATTCCAGCTCTATATACAATAACCATAATCTGGAAACAACTCGCTTGCCCAAGAGTAAATGAGTAGCTAAAGAAACTGAGCTATATCTACAAAATGAAATACTACACAATTGTTAGGGAAAATGATGTCATAAAATTTGCCTATACTTGGATGAATTTGGATATTATTATGCTGAGTGTGGTAAGTCAGAGAGAGATAGACATAGAATAATCTCACTCATCTGTGATATTTAAGATAAATAAAAGAGGAATATGATAATAATGCTCAGAGGACAATAGAGGTTGAGGGCCAGGAAGACCAGCCCCATGATATAAAGCTTAACACAAGAGTGTTGACAATAGATAGAAAAATAACTACATTATAAACTACCATGACAATGATAGAGAAAGAAATAAAATGCCTGTCCCAAAGACAGGTAGAGGGTGAAGGAGGAGGGAAATGAGGAACACTGATGGTGGGAATGTTGCAGTGGTGAAGGGGGTGTTAACATTTTATGACTGAAACCAAACAAATATACACATTTTATTTGTATACAAATATACAAACATACAAATATACAAATATACAAATTTTATTTGTATACAAATATACAAAACAAATTTATTTGTATACAAAATATACAAACAATATACAAATACAAAAATACAAATATATCTGTAACCACTGTCTTAACAAATATACAAATATACAAATTTTATTTGTATACAAATATACAAAACAAATTTTATTTGTATACAAATATACAAACAAATATACAAATACAAAAATACAAATATATCTGTAACCACTGTCTTAAATAAATAATTTTTAAAAATAAAAATAAAGAAAATCAGTCTTTAGCCAATTAATCTGAATTAAATAAATCATAAAAATATATTTTATAGTTCTATAAATATGGAATTTTTAAAAATCACACATACAGAGGAAAAGATCTAATTTATATAGTAAAGAGCAGGAAAATTGGTAGAAGGTAGCAAAATATATAAGCTTGCAGTTGCAAGACAGATATGTAGTAGGAATATAATATTATTATGATGATTAATATTGATATATTGGGAAGTTTTAAAGAAAATAAAACCCAACAAGTCAAACTACAATTAAAGAAGGCATTTTAAATTTTTTTTCTTTTTTGATTTTTTTGGAGCACACCCAATGGACTATCCCTCTGTCAGTGCATTAGAGTCAATCCTGGAAATTCTTTTAGGTCAAACCCCAGCTTCCATTAGAGTACCTCTTTGGTACTATGTCTCTCTCATTCACTTCTCTCATTATATATAACATAATAAAATAAGATGATGGAATTTAACTAAACTTATTATGGTAATAATTTTAGTAAATATACATTTAATGATATATAGCTTAAACTTATAGTATATTTCAAATATATTTTAATAAAGTTAGAAAAATGAGGGTTCCTTTTATTATTTGAACAATTTCTACCATAAATTAAAAAACCTGAATAGCTTTTTCAAAACTAAAAATAACTTTTACATTGCATAAGAGGGACACTTATTTTTTTTTCAAAAAACTTTTTACAAAGTTTTAAAAATATAGAGTGCTTCCCCCCAAATATATGCTTATTACATCTATGATATTGCTATTACAGTCTTTTCATAGCCCTAACCTTCTTGGTGTGACCTATGTCTGGAAGCAGGGCTTATATTACACTGCCTCTTTGGCCCTGCTGTTCAAGTAGGACAGTGATAAGTGCTAATCCACAGAACTCATTAAATTGCTCATAAACTCTGAACCTTGCTTAACTTTATCAAAAGTACAAATTATTTAAGAGGAATAAGAGAAGAATAAGCAAAGAAAAGATAAGGGTAAAAATGCAACATTTCAGTGGTAAAATCTATATCAAGAAACAAAAATAATGTGCATACAAATATCGATGAATTTACCATTAGAAACCAATTTTATTTAAAAAGATCAATGAGGGACCATTGTTACTTAGAGTTATCAAAAATCTTCTTGATACAAGCAGGGATGCTTAGATAACCCTTGACCAAAAAGTTTAGAGAGGACAGAGAAAGAAAAAAAATAAGGGGAGGGGGACTAAAAAGATGTGAAAGAGAAACAATGGAGGAACAGGGCTCAGAAATTGGTGTTGAAATTATTATATGCAATAACTTTGTAAATCACTGTCTTTCAATAAGCCATTAGTTTGGGGGAAGGAGCAAATAGTATAGTGGGTAGGCAGTTTGCCTTGCATGGGATTGACCTGGATTCAATAACTAGTGTCCTAGATGGTTTCTCAAGCTCCCCAAGAGTGATTCCTGAAACACTGAGCCAGGAGTGATTCCTGAGTAATGACAGTGTGGTCCAAAACAAAAGATAAAATATATTTAAAACTCATTTTATACAAGCAGAAAGATTCAGATATTAACAATTAACATAAGCCCAACCCCACGACGGTAGCTCAAAGAGTCCAAGTTATCTTCTAGTCTAAAGAAGGGAGTTGGGTTTTATGGTTCTATATCTTATCCTATGATCAAGTTCGAATAGCTTGAATAATTAGGATGTGAAACTTCCAGGAACTTTTTTTTTTTTTCAGAAATGGGGTGTGTTAAGTTCCATACAGTTCAAGTCGATAATATAGACAATTAACTCTTTTTTGTTGTGTTGTTGTTGTTGTTTAAAGATAAATGGAGATGAGTAAAATTAGTCATCCAGAAAGTTTCTATTGCAAAGGGTGTGGAGGGGCCTTACAGACCTAGGGCGTCTATAAGTCTGCTCCATCCGTGGACTTTGTTTTCTGAAACACTTGTATCTTGTTATGGTTGGCTGTTATGTTACTGTTATAACACAAAGAAATATAAA
Source organism: Suncus etruscus (assembly GCF_024139225.1). Taxonomy (NCBI): domain Eukaryota; kingdom Metazoa; phylum Chordata; class Mammalia; order Eulipotyphla; family Soricidae; genus Suncus; species Suncus etruscus. Next base: position 48,926,906 of record NC_064854.1, on the reverse strand, counting down.
ACCTAAGATGAGGAAAACTTTACAAAAGTAACACAAAAATTAAAAGATTGCCAACACTATAATTTCAATTAGCAAACAAAATATTTAAGTGAACCACAAACATGTCCCACAGTTACTGCATATCAGTTTATCAGCTAACTCCATAGACTCATTTATTCTAAAAAGAGATGCAGGTCAAACCTCAAAATTTCATGGGTATATTGGTCTTATAGCTGAAATTTTGGGATGCTCTTGGGGAGTAGGCAGGCTAAGTCCCTTTTCTGCCATCGCTGCACCCACATTCTACAATCACTGCCATACTAATGGCCCAACTTCACCACTTTTACACTGATCTTTGTAGAGACACCTAACAGAAAAAAAGAAAAAGAAAGTTTGTCAGATTGGGGTTGAAGACTCTGGTTCTTACAGTGAAAACAGGCAGCCTCCTCCTATCTTTCCGTACTCTCCTCCTATCCTTCCGTACTTCTGGAAGTCCTAGCAGTCACAGCCACATCCCAAACCTGCCTCCATAGTCAGCTCATTGTCCTAGTACTAGAGTGAAGACACTCTAGTGGAGGGTATAGTGTTGGAATGTTGTATGCATGAAACTCGCTCACCAACAGTTTTGTAAATCATAGTGCCTCAAGTTAAAATGAAAATTTAAAGACCCCTCTATTACCAATACTGTTCATACTGACCCCTGTCTAACTCTGTATTATATCTTAAGTTCTAGAAAAACCTGCTGTAACTGAAGCCTGTCACACATATGTCTTTTCACTGGAGCTATGACCTCCAGACATTACTTCTGTTTTGGCCTTCAAAGGGTTTCACATTGAAGAGTAAGAAAAAGATTACCTAGCACCTGTGGGTTTTTCTTCCCTTTCTCTCCATGGTTCAGTATAACTAGAAGAAACACTGAAAAGCTGACAAAACTTTGATCCAGTAATTTGTCATCTTAAACACCATCTTTTGCATTTTTTTAAATTTAAACAATTTTGAGCTAACAGTTGTTCACAATGGAATTGTATCAGGCATTTGATGTTTGGAAGGTCCAAGAAACCTCAGTCTCTGATAATCTTAGGGGAGGGCACTCTCCAGGCTGGCACACTTAGGTACCCCTCAATGGAAACCACAGTGGAGGCCTGCACTCTCCCTGGTCTGGAGGTCCAAGACCCCTCAGTCTCTGAGCTTCTCATGGAGGGCACTCTCCAGGTGGGCACACCTATACCCCTTCACATGGGACCTTTATTTAACAAGAAGCTGAGTGACAGACCCCAGTAAGGCCATTTTTTTGTTTTGCTCTGGACATGAATCTGGCATGTTCCCTGCTCCCCGTCCTGCTGTGATTATGTACTGATCAGCATTGAAGCCCTTTTATTTTCGTGATCAGAGGATGAAATCTCATTACTGGGCTATGATGCTTGAATATTTTTGGTGTGGTAATGATCACTGGGTGGAGGGAGATCCTATATTATATTTTGTGTTCCCACGCACTGTAAGTGTGACTGGAAATCATTTGCTGCATGGAGGTCATAAACAGAAGTTCTACCAAGATTTCATTGGGTACATTATAACAAAAGGGATCAAACTTCTGACCTCACACTTTAATCACTGAGTCATCTCTCAGCCCAAAAATTTTTACTTAAATGATGACTTTCCTCCATTTTTTTTTCTCATGTGGAAATTTCACTTATAAGTATATTGGTCCTTTTGCTTTGATCATTTTGTTTTTAAAAGTTCTTTGTATATAGTTATTTTTTTTCTTTTTTGAAATTCAAAAAAGTGCTTGAATTCAAGACCACATATATTTTAAGACAGGTGCTCTACCACTTATCTTCACTCTGGTCCTTAATTTTTTGTATTTTTATTTCAGTTAAACTTTATTCTCCACTCAAGGTTTTTTTTACAACAAATTTCATTGTAACAATCATATTCTGAGAGCTATTTTTGTCATTTGTGTTCCATTTTTAAACAACCAGTCTAAAAACATTCTTTGTACATTGTTGCCATTCATCAGTCTTTCAACAACTGTAATTACATAGTCTCACAGTGCCAGTTCACTTCTTTCACTGTAGAGAGATTGAAAGTCTCTGAGCGTTCAATATATACTTCTTTGTTGTCCCCATTATCTTTTGCTCAATCTTTAGAAGATGCCTCAACTGCAAATCCTCTTGTTTCCTTCAGGTAAACTGTTCTAGGTAGAGTAAGAAAACTGTGAAGCAACGATACTTCCTGGGAAATCTTCATACTGTTTTCCATAGGGGTTGAACCAGGCAACATTTTGACAAACAGTGGATGAGAAGTCTTTTTTTTTTTTTCACTACATACCTGCCAATATAAATTGCTTTCAGTATTTTTATGTATGCCATTCATACTGGTGGTGTCAGGAGATACCTCATTTTCATGTTGATTTGGATTTCTCTAAGTGATGGCAAGCATTTTTCATGTGATTCTTGAACATTGATCTTTTTTCTCCAGTGAAGTGTTTGTTCATTACCTCTCAAGTATATTTTCAATACATCTCACTATTTTTATGGTGTTGTGGATTTGTTATTGTTGAACTTTATATTTTATATAATTTGGCTTTTATCCTTTATTAATGATCTGAGTTTTCTCATTTAATAGGCATCATTTAATTTTACTGTATTTTACTTTAGTCATGCAGAAATTTTTTAATTTGATACAGTTTCATTTGTTTATTTTTATTGATTTTCATATTGATTAAAATTTTTAATGTCTCTTACTTGAGACATAGTAAAATAATGCCTGGAGACAATAAAAATGAAGGACAGGAGTAGTGGTATTTTGTAGTAAGCTTGCCACAGTTGGGGGAAAAGTGAGTGAATACTGGGAAGGGACCACTTCTACACTAATAGGGAGAATAGTCAATTTGGATATGAACTTGGTGTTACAAAAAGGCAAAGTGATGCGCATGATATGCTTTAATTAACAGTACGCAAACTATAATGTCTTAAAATTAAAAGGAAAAAGGTTACACAAAGGTATACCAGTGGTAAGAGAAAAACTGAGAATATTAGTAGAAGGAAAGTGAAAAGATTGGGTTGAAACATTGTACTTGGAAAATTGATGATGAATAACTTTGTATTAATTTAGGATAACCACATGTAAAAATTAATGCTGGATCCATATCTCATATCTTATATAAAAGATAACTCATTATGGGTTAGAAAACTTGAAATAAGGCCTTAATCTAAACGTACATCGAGGAAAATATAGGCAGAATGCTTCAAGACCTAGACCTGGAAGAAGTCTTCAACAATAGCCAATGGCAAAGGCTATAGAATCTAAACAGAACAAGTGGGCCACCATCAAACTAAAAAGTTCCTATATGGGAAAAGAAAAATGGGCTAAAAATAAAAGAACACTAACTAGTGGGAGAAAATATTTGCACTCAACACATCAGAGAAAGGGTATATACAGTACTAAAATCTAAAAACCCCAAATCTAAAAACCCCATCAAAAATTGGGAGAAGAGCCCAGAGAGATAGCACAGCGGCGTTTGCCTTGCAAGCAGCTGATCCAGGACCAAAGGTGGTTGGTTCGAATCCCAATGTCCCATATGGTCCTCCGTGCCTGCCAGGAGCTATTTCTGAGCAGACAGCCAGGAGTAACCCCTGAGCACTGCCAGGTGTGGCCCAAAAACCAAAAAAAAAAAAAAATTGGGAGAAGAAATTAGTAGACAACTCTCTGAGGAAGACCAACAGCCAACATGACAAAATGCTTATCATCTCTTATTATTAGGGAAATTCAAATCAAACCGATGATGAGATAGCATCTTCTTATTATTACTTTATTTAATAATATTTAATAATATTATTACTTTATTTAATTTTATTTATTTGTAGTTACAAAATTGTTCATGGTTGAGTTTTAATCATACATGTACATCATTTTCACCAGTGCAAATTTTGTACCATCAATGTTTCCAGTTTCCCTCCCACACTATCCCTGGTTGCCTCTTCAGGTGACATTTTAACACTCTCTCTCTCTTTCACACACACACTATGCTCTCTCTTCTTTTTTTGGCACTGTTTTTGCACTATTTCTAATGATGGGGTACCATGCATATCACTTTATCCATTTTCAACTTTCAGTTCCTGTCCAGAGTGTTCAGTTCTAACTATTATTGTCACAGTGTCCAAGCTTCCTACCATGAATTGTCATCTTTTTTGGGGGGAGGGAGGATTGGGCACAACCAGCAGTGACACTCAGGGGTTACTTCTGGCTATATGCTCAGAAATCACTCCTGGCTTGGGGGACCATATGGGACGCCTGGGGATCGAACCGCAGTCCATCCTAGATCAGCCTTATGAAAGGCAAATGCCCTACCACTGCACCACTGCTCTGGCCCCTGAACTGGTCCTACTGATCATCATCTCTATTGTATCTATATATTGTTACCATACTATATTTTAATCTCATATTCCATAAATAAGTTTCTTTTATATCTATTTCTTTCCTTATGACTCATTTCACTAAACATAATACTTTCCACATCATCCATGTATAAACAAATGTCATGACTTCATTTTTTTTTCAAACATCTGCATAGTATACCACTGTATAAATGTGCCACAGTTTATTTAGGCACTCATCTGTTTTCAGGCACTTTGGTGGTTTCTAGATTCTGGATATCGTAAATAGTGCTGTGACAAACACAGGAATGCAGAGGGGTTTTCTGCATGGAGATTTTGGGTTCCTAGGGTATATCCCTATTAATGGTATTTCTGGATCATATGGAAACTCAAGGTATCATCTTAAACAAACAAGAATGACACATATCAAAATACTGGGAACAATCTGTGTTGGTGGGGGTCTCACAACTGCAGGTAAGAATGTTGTCTGGATCAATTCCTATAGAAAACATCATGGAGGGTTCTTAGTAAACTTGGAATCAAGCTGTCATATGATCCAGCAATTCTACTTTTGGGTATCTATTCCCAGGATTTAAATTTTTTATTAGAATTTTGTATACACACTGGAGCTGGAGCAGTGACGCAAGTGGTAGGGCTAACCTAAGATGGACGGTGGTTAGATCCCCTGATGTCCCATATGGTCCTCCAAGGTAGGAGCGATTTCTGAACACATAGCCAGAAGTAACCCCTGACTGCCACCAGGTGTGGCCCAAAAGGCAAAAAAAAATAATAATTATGTATACACAGCACTATTCATCAAAGTAACCAATACAATATCTAAGAGTTGGAATCACCTAGATGCCCAACAACAAATTAATGGATCATAAAGATGTAGTACTTATATACAATAGAATACTACATAGCTCTATGAATGATACAATCATGTAATTAGCTGGAAGATATTATGTTAAATGAGGTAAGGCAAATTAAGAAGGATAAGTAATTTTCAGGGAGGGACTTCAGAGCATAAAAACCGGCTAACCTTTGCAAAAGCTGGCTCCCTGTGTGTGACACCAGGCGGGGAAAATCCGCGAAAGTACACCGGCCCAGTGGGGCTCAGCTGTGAAAGACTGTGAGTGTGACCTGTCTATGTCTGTCTACTGTCCTCTTGCGTGAAACTCTTGCGAGTGGGGCAAAAAGAGCCTCCAGAAACCTCGCTCGCCCAGACGCCATTTTCAGGGAGGGACTTCAGAGCATAAAAACCGGCTAACCTTTGCAAAAGCTGGCTCCCTGTGTGTGACACCAGGCGGGGAAAATCCGCGAAAGTACACCGGCCCAGTGGGGCTCAGCTGTGAAAGACTGGGAGTGTGACCTGTCTATGTCTGTCTACTGTCCTCTTGCGTGAAACTCTTGCGAGTGGGGCAAAAAGAGCCTCCAGAAACCTCGCTCGCCCAGACGCCATTTTCAGGGAGGGACTTCAGAGCATAAAAACCGGCTAACCTTTGCAAAAGCTGGCTCCCTGTGTGTGACACCAGGCGGGGAAAATCCGCGAAAGTACACCGGCCCAGTGGGGCTCAGCTGTGAAAGACTGTGAGTGTGACCTGTCTATGTCTGTCTACTGTCCTCTTGCGTGAAACTCTTGCGAGTGGGGCAAAAAGAGCCTCCAGAAACCTCGCTCGCCCAGACGCCATTTTCAGGGAGGGACTTCAGAGCATAAAAACCGGCTAACCTTTGCAAAAGCTGGCTCCCTGTGTGTGACACCAGGCGGGGAAAATCCGCGAAAGTACACCGGCCCAGTGGGGCTCAGCTGTGAAAGACTGGGAGTGTGACCTGTCTATGTCTGTCTACTGTCCTCTTGCGTGAAACTCTTGCGAGTGGGGCAAAAAGAGCCTCCAGAAACCTCGCTCGCCCAGACGCCATTTTCAGGGAGGGACTTCAGAGCATAAAAACCGGCTAACCTTTGCAAAAGCTGGCTCCCTGTGTGTGACACCAGGCGGGGAAAAGCTCCGCTTCGCTACGCGGCCGTGCACTCTTTCTAAGGAAAGAACTCCATTGCAACAAGAAGAAAAAATCACACTAAGAACGGCGCTATATCACAGAAGCAAACATTTCTCTCTGGACTGTCTTCTCTGTTGCATGCTCGGGCCTAAGATTTGACCCAGTGTGAGGCTTCATCCACGGAGGACTCCCCTCCCTTAGAGGCAAGTCAGCCCATCCAGAAAGGGAGGAGCCAGAGGATGTGCTGCCTACATCATATAGACAATGAATACCACCACAACACGTAGAAAAACCCACAATACAAGTGTGACAATGGGGAAACAACGCAGGCCAGCATCAGACATAGAGAATGAAGATGACAATTCTGAGGACCAGATAATGACTGAACAACTAATCAACCTCTCAGATAAGGACTTTAGACTAGCAATATGGAAGGTGCTCAACAGACTCCAAGAAACCATGGATCGAGTTGAACAGAACACTAATAAGAACCAAGAAAATATGAAGGCAGAAATGACAAAACTCCAAACTGAAATAACATGTCAACTAACAGGACTGAAAAAGTCAGTAAACGAAGTGAATGACAAAATGGATAAGCTCTGGGACAGGGTATCAGAAGCTGAGAATAGACTTGGTGCTGTGGAAGATGAGATACATAACAATTCCATACAGCAGGAGAGATTGGACAAAAAACTTAAAGCAAATGAGCAGACAATGGAAAAATTAGTCAAAGAATGGGAACAGACGAAAATAGAAGTCTATGATAAGATCAACAGAAACAACTTAAGAATCATTGGAGTCCCAGAGACCCAGGAAGAAAATTTCCAGGAAGAATCAATGGTCAAGAACATCATTAAAGAGAAACTTCCAGAGCTAAAGAATATATGTGATCAAATCCTGCATGCCCGAAGAGTACCAACCAAAAGAGACCCCAGAAAAACCACCCCAAGACACATCCTAGTCACAATGACAAATCCCACAGATAGAGACAGAATTCTGAAAACAGCAAGATCAAAAGGGGAAATCATGTTCAAGCAAGCTTCCCTGAGATTTACAGCAGACCTGTCACCAGAAACGCTCAATGCCAGAAAGCAGTGGTGGGATATTGTGACAAGACTGAATGAAATGAATGCTTCACCCAGAATACTATACCCAGCAAAACTCACTTTCCGGTTTGATGGAAGAATACATGGTTTCACAGACAAAAAACAGCTCAGAAACTTCACAGACACAAAACCAGTCTTAAGAGAAAAACTGAAAGACCTAATCTAAGACAAGACTACCCAAAAGACACACCAAATTTTGAAATAAAGATGGCGTTAAATCCCAGGACAATTCTTTCTCTCAACGTCAATGGACTAAATGCACCAGTTAAGAGACACAGAGTGGCTAACTGGATCAAAAAACTCAATCCAACCTTCTGCTGCCTACAAGAAACGCACCTGAATAGTCAGAACAAACATAGACTCAAAATAAAAGGCTGGAGAAAAGTTATCCAAGCAAACAACACCCATAAAAAAGCTGGAGTGGCCATACTAATATCAGATAATGCAAACTTTATACTCAGGAAGGTTGTAAGGGACAAAGACGGACATTTTATATTAATCAAGGGGTACGTAGAGCAGGAAGAATTCACTCTCCTAAACATATATGCACCGAATGAGGGGCCAGCAAAATATTTAATACAACTGTTGACAAATCTGAAAAATAATATCAACAACAACACAATAATTGTGGGGGACCTTAACACGGCTTTGTCAACACTGGACAGGTCAACCAGACTGAAACCCAACAAGAATATACTAGACCTGAGGAGAGAAATGGAAGAAAGAGGCCTAGTGGATATATATAGGACACTCCATCCCCAGAAACCTGGATACACATTCTTCTCCAATGTACATGGGACATTCTCCAGGATAGACTACATGCTGGCACATAAAACATACCTCCATAAGATCAAGAGGATAGAAATTTTGCAGACTACCTTCGCTGACCACAAGGCTCTGAAATTATTTGTGAACTCCAAAGGGACTCAGAAGAAACACTTTAACACCTGGAAGTTAAACAGCCTCATGCTCAATAACCAGTGGGTCCGAGATGAAATCAAGGAGGAAATCAAAAGGTTCCTGGAAACAAATGACAATAAAGACACAAACTATCAGAACTTATGGGACACAGCAAAAGCAGTACTGAGAGGAAAATTTATAGCTTTGCAAGCACACATCAGGAAGGAAGAAGGAGCCTACCTGAGTAGCTTAATGACACAGCTAATAGAACTAGAAAATGCTCAACAAAAGGACCCAAGAATAGGAAGACAGAAGGAAATAACAAAGCTGAGAGCAGAAATCAACGAAGTGGAAACTCAAAAAACAATCCGAAAGATCAACGAAAGCAGAAGTTGGTTCTTTGAAAAAATAAACAAGATTGATAGACCACTGGCAAACCTAACAAAGAAAGGAGAGAGAGAAACTTGATAACTCGTATCAGGAATGAAAAAGGAGAGATCACTACTGATATGACAGAGATTCAAAGGGTAATCAGAAACTACTTTGAAAAACTCTACGCCACTAAAAATGAGAACCTGGAAGAAATGGATAAATTCTTGGACTCTTATAATCTTCCACGGTTGAAGGAAGAGGATGTAGCATATCTAAACACCCCCATCACCATTGATGAAATTAAAACAGTAATCAAATGTCTGCCGAAAAACAAAAGCCCAGGTCCAGATGGATTCACTAATGAATTCTATCAAACTTTCCAAGAGGAACTACTGCCAATCTTGGCAAGACTCTTTCATGAAATTGAACAAACAGAAACACTTCCAAATAGCTTTTATGAAGCCAACATCACCTTGATACCTAAACCAGACAGAGACGCTACCAAAAAAGAAAATTACAGACCAATATCACTGATGAATGCAAATGCAAAGATCCTCAACAAAATCCTGGCAAATAGGATTCAATGCCTCGTTAAGAAGATCATCCACTACGATCAAGTAGGTTTCATCCCAGGAATGCAAGGCTGGTTTAACATCCGTAAATCTATCAACATAATACACAACATCAATAACAAGAAAAATAAAAACCACATGATCATATCAATAGATGCAGAGAAAGCATTTGATAAGGTCCAACACCCATTCTTGATCAAAACTCTCAGCAAGATGGGAATGGAGGGAACCTTTCTCAATATAGTGAAGGCCATCTACCACAAGCCAGTGGCAAATATTATCCTCAATGGAGAAAAACTGAAAGCCTTCCCTCTAAATTCTGGCACAAGACAAGGCTGTCCTCTCTCACCACTCCTATTCAACATAGCACTGGAAGTACTTGCTATAGCGATTAGGCAAGAAAAGTATATCAAGGGAATCCAGATAGGAAAGGAAGAAGTCAAGCTCTCACTGTTTGCAGATGACATGATACTCTACTTAGAAAACCCTAAAGACTCTATCAAAAAGCTTCTAGAAACAATAGACTCATATAGCAAGGTGTCAGGCTACAAAATTAACACACAAAAATCAATGGCCTTTCTATATACCAATAGTAATAAGGATGAAATGGACATTAAGAAAACAACCCCATTCACAATAGTACCACACAAACTCAAATATCTTGGAATCAACTTGACTAAATATGTGAAGGACCTATACAAAGAAAACTATAAAACTCTGCTCCAAGAAATAAGAGAGGACACACGGAAATGGAAACACATACCCTGCTCATGGATTGGCAGGATTAACATCATCAAAATGTCAATACTCCCCAAGGCATTATACAGATTTAATGCCATCCCTCTAAAGATACCCATGACATTCTTCAAAGAAGTGGATCAGACACTTTTGAAATTCATTTGGAACAATAAACACCCTCGAATAGCTAAAGCAATCATTGGGAAAAAGAATATGGGAGGAATTACTTTTCCCAACTTTAAACTGTACTACAAAGCAACAGTTATCAAAACAGCATGGTATTGGAATAAGGATAGGTCCTCAGATCAGTGGAATAGGCTTGAATACTCAGAAAATGTTCCCCAGAGATACAACCATCTAATTTTTGATAAAGGAGCAGGAAATCCTAAATGGAGCAGGGAAATCCTCTTCAACAAGTGGTGTTGGCACAATTGGATAGCCACTTGCAAAAAATTAAACTTAGACCCCCAGCTAACATCATGTACAAAGGTAAAATCCAAATGGATTAAAGACCTCGATATCAGCCCCCAAACCATAAGATATATAGAACAGCACATAGGCAAAACACTCCAGGACATTACAGGCATCTTCAAGGAGGAAACTGCACTCTCCAAGCAAGTGAAAGCAGAGATTAACAGATGGGAATATATTAAGCTGAGAAGCTTCTGCACCTCAAAGGAAATAGTGCCCAGGATACAAGAGCCACCCACTGAGTGGGAGAAACTATTCACCCAATACCCATCAGATAAGGGGCTAATCTCCAAAATATACAAGGCACTGACAGAACTTTACAAGAAAAAAACATCTAACCCCATCAAAAAATGGGGAGAAGAAATGAACAGACACTTTGACAAAGAAGAAATACGCATGGCCAAAAGACACATGAAAAAATGTTCCACATCACTAATCATCAGGGAGATGCAAATCAAAACAACGATGAGATACCACCTCACACCCCAGAGAATGGCACACATCACAAAGAATGAGAATAAACAGTGTTGGCGGGGATGTGGAGAGAAAGGAACTCTTATCCACTGCTGGTGGGAATGCTGTCTAGTTCAACCTTTATGGAAAGCGATATGGAGATTCCTCCAAAAACTGGAAATCGAGCTCCCACACGATCCAGCTATACCACTCCTAGGAATATACCCTAGGAACACAAAAATACAATACAAAAACCCCTTCCTTACACCTATATTCATTGCAGCTCTATTTACCATAGCAAGACTCTGGAAACAACCAAGATGCCCTTCAACAGACGAATGGCTAAAGAAACTGTGGTACATATACACAATGGAATATTATGCAGCTGTCAGGAGAGATGAAGTCATGAAATTTTCCTATACATGGATGTACACAAAATCTATTATGCTGAGTGAAATATGTCAGAGTAAGAGAGAAAAACGCAGAATGGTCTCACTCATCTATGGGTTTTAAGAAAAATGAAAGACACCCTTGTAATAATAATTTTCAGACACAAAAGAGAAAAGAGCTGGAAGTTCCAGCTCACCTCAGGAAGCTCACCACAAAGAGTGATGAGTTTAGTTAGAGAAATAACTACATTTTGAACTGTCCTAATATTGAGAATGTATGAGGGAAATGTAGAGCCTGTTTAGGGTACAGGCGGGGGTTGGGTGGGGAGGAGGGAGATTTGGGACTTGGGTGATGGGAATGTTGCACTGGTGATGGGTGGTGTTCCATTTATGACTGAAACCCAAACACAATCATGTATGTAATCAAGGTGTTTAAATAAAAAAAATTAAAAAAAAAAAAAAAAGAAGGATAAGTATAGGATGATATCACTAATATGTGGTTTTTAGAATAAGTGCATGAAGAAATGCAATGATTTAAATAGGGGTTGTCAAGAACACCATTGGCTCAAGGATATAGTGAGGAGAAGAAAAGGCATGGAAGAGAAAGACAAAAGTGAATTAATGGGGGACAGGGGACAAAGGGACTCAGATGGACTGGTGGGTTTTAGAACATTCATAACTTCGGGCGGAGTGGTGGCACAGTGGTAGGGCATCTGCCTTGCATGTGCCTGACCTAGGATGGACTGCGGTTCTATCCCCTGGTGTTCGATATGGTCCCACAAGCCTGGAGTGATTTCTGAGTGCATAGCCAGGAGTAACCTCTGAGTGTCACCGGGTGTGGCCTAAAAGAAAACAAACAAAAAAAAGAACATAACTAAATATCCAAGCCATAGAGTCAACAACATTGAAGTCATGAAACCAAAACTTTAACAACCAAAACTTTAACAAAGGGCCTTCTGAAGGCAGACTGGGGGTAGAGAGTAAGGGATGCTATCTATTAGATGTCATTATTTTTTCACATTTTTAATTTGAATTTGTTCTTCTTTAAGTTGATTAGACTTCTCTTTTAGGGGTGAGAGAGATTGTATCGAATGTAGAGCACTTCCTTTTTATAAAGCAGACTCAAGCTCAGGCCTTAGCACCTCAGATAGTTCTCTAAGCCCACCAGGCATGACCTCTAAGCACAGAGTCAGGAATGAGCTATGTGTAACAAAAAAAAATATTGTTTTCTTTTTCAGTGATTCCTTAATTTTCATGGCAGTGATTGTTCATTTTTTTCATTGTCATCATATGGAATATTGCTTTGAGGTCGTCCTTATCCAGACTTAAGATTTTTGAAAAACTCAAGGACTAACTTGGACTTCTGTCCATGTTTACAATACAGCTGAATTCCTTCGTCTTTTCTTGTGTTTAAAGTCTTGTGGGTACTGATAGTGAAGCTTTTATTTCTGGTTATCTGAGTAATGTTTTGATGCATTATTTTACATAAAGAAGCTGTTTATTCCTCTGCTATTTGAACTATTTTCATTAGTTCATTTCACTAACTTTTATTTTATTGTAAATGTGTTTCACTTTTACACATAGGGACATACAGGTGTAGGTCTCCTTCATCGCATTTAGTTGCTATGACATTTTGGGGGGTATCTTGGCACTGATATGCACCCATGGTTTCCCACCTGCCTTTAGAGTGTATAAAGTAGATGAAGAACTATGCATCTTCATAGTTCACAAGATGCAAAAATTTTCCCAGGGTTTCTCATGGTTTTCATATCCCAGGGTCATTTTCTATTCTAACAGAATAAGGTGAAATGGGGGTGGATTCCTAGTCAGGTCAGCACACCTGGGTTTGAGAAATTTTTTTATTTATTTCTGTTGACTGATGGAATGTCAATCAGGCAGGGGCAGTTATAAGAAAGCTCCTAAGAATCCTCACCTTCTTCAGACACAGGTGCTCTCTCCCCTGGAAATGTGGATGAAGAGTAGATTACCCATATTAATTTCCAATTAATATTAATTTTATTTTTTTAAATAATATCTTTATTTAAGCACCATGATTACAAACAACTTTGTAATGTTCAATGTTGAAAAAAATAACTTCTTTTTATATTTTAAAACTTCATATTTTAAAATATACTATTCTAATAGTAATAAACTATATCAAAATTATAACTCCAACTTTGAATTTTGGTTCTTAGAGAAATCAAAATTAACAAACTGATATTACTGTTCCCTTGGCACTGTTTCTATTCTTTAAGATTCTGTGGCATAATACCTGACTTCTGTGGATTTGTGGCCAAGCAGGTGCTACAGTTTTTGCAGGAGTGACTGAAAGAAATCAGTTCCCAACCCTGGCTTGAGGAAACAGACAGCCAGGCTCTGGAACTTTTCCTTGGACACAAAATTTCCAGAAAGCTCTTCCCTTTCAATATCCCATGGAGGCCAAGAGTCACTTCTCATGGGTACATAGTAACAACAGCAGGGATTGGGAGATGCATTACTGCTGGGAACAGTGGTGTGCCTATTGGTCCTAAAATTACTGAGCATAAAGAAAATAATAATGATTATAATGATAATAAGCCTTTTGATCTCCCAACCTATGAACCTAGCATAAATAAACACATTATGACTAACAATTCTTTTGCCCTTTCATTCTATTTTACTTTATCACAAATATTCCACTGTTTATTTTTATTCAAATTTCCAATAGTTTGCTTCTGATTTTATGAACAGTTTGAAAAGCAGAAAACAGATGAGAGATTATGAAGCCTGTACCAATCTGTTTCCCCAAAAAAATGGGTATGGGAAAGATGTATGTGATAGGCTATCAGCTAGTTAGATAGTACAGGAGGTACGGTTAAGGAATTGGCATATAGCCAATTCCAGATATATTCCTGGAACCACATATGATGGCCTAGAGCACAACCATTATTTGCTCTGATCATAGAGGCAGAAATAGTTCTTGAGTACTATTATGTGCGGTTCAACCCCACAACTCCTCCAGAAAATGATTACATATCTAGCAGGTCAGAACAAGATCATAAAAGTAAAAACTGGGGAGATAGCTCATCAGGAGCCCATGCAAAACAAGTTCAAATTTAATTACTACATGGACCGCCAGCATAGTCAGGTACAATGCTAGATATCCCCAGCACTGTTTACTAATGTTTACCACTTGGGTAGCCCTGATGGCCCATGGCACCTCATGGCCCGAGCATTCCACAGGATCTTGCATTGGGCCATTTGTTCTTGTTGATCAAATATCTCCAGGAGTGGTTTTGGAGAAGGAGTCAGAAAAGTCAGGCAAGCTGAACCAGCTATCAAGAGACCCCAACTTCTTTTTGCCCTTATTTTTCCCAGTTCCCAAATAAATCCACGGGAAACCAGAAGATTCAGTAGGGGAAAGGTGAAGAAGAGCCACCTGGAGTTCTAAGTGTGGTAAACAGAAAACTCAGATCAGCAGGAAGGTCAAAAGATACTATCTTGTACCGTCTATATTTCCTCATCACTCTCTTGAGAGCAGACTGGACATACCATGTATCCTTAGCTACTAAGACTCTGTGAACATTTTCAAAATGTCTCAAACTCAATTTACCTGGGGGCCGCAGGAGGCAAAGTCGGGGTGATCCTTGAGTGCAAAGTCAGTAGTAAGCCTTAAACATTGGGGTGTGTGTGACCCAAACAACTAAAACAGAACAAAACAAAACAAAACAAAAAAAGATTCCTCTAGGGCAGGGCCACAAAATGTTGTACAGAGGAAAGGGCCCACGGGCAGCAAGTTTGAGACCCCTGTTAGTGCTTCAGAAAAATGATACATTTAGACACATATACTGTTGTCATACATCTGTAAAATCACTATTTTTTCCTTTCACTTTTTTGAGTTAATAAGCACAAGTACCCTTAATTACATAAACCCTGACCATTACACTCTGGCTAATAAAAGTGGCAGGGAAAGCACCAAAGAGCAAGAAACTTAGCCGGCTCAGTAAGATAAGATGCTGCTTGACAACCCCTGACCGAATTGAACCTTTTCCTGTCTGGTTTCTTGTGCAAAACACTGCTTCAAGACATAAAAGAGGACACAAGGAAATAAGAGACACATACCCTGTTCATGGGTTGGGAAGATTGACATCATTAAAACGACAATACTCCCCAAAGCATTGTACAGATTTAATGCAATCCCTCTAAGGATACCTGTGACATCTTCAAAGAAGTGGATCAAACACTTATGACATTCATTTGGAACAACAAAGACCCAAGAATAGAGAAAGCAGCCCTGAGAAAAAACAGATGTACTTTTCTTTGTATAGGTTCTTCATCTCATTGGTTAACTCCAAAGTATTTGAGTTTGTGTGGCACTAATGTGAATGGATTTTTTAATGTCCATTTCTTCTCTAGCATTGACAACACAGCCAACCAAGGTCCAATCCCCAGCACCCCATATGCTTCTCTGAGGTCACAAGGAGTAATTTCTCAGTGTAGAGCCAGGAGTGACCCCTGAGCTATGTGTGGCCCCCAAACAAACAAAAATTATTGTTGTGTCCTAAAGAATAAGTAACTGGGCCTGAGGCTTTGTAGTAAAGCATAGGCTTTGTTTGTGTCAGATCCTCTGATTCCTGAGATGAACAAAATATAAAAAGGAGTTAAAAAGAAATAAAGTTGGTTATTGAGTAATATAAAGGTAAGAAATATTTTCTTCATATCCTCATAGATGTTTTTGTCAATGGTGCCAGAAATAGTTATCATTAAGTACTACTAGTATCTCTTGCCCCACTAGAAATGACCTATTACGTCTCTTATAGTCATTTAAATCCAGTGAATGATTAGTGGATATAGCTCTTCTCTGCACAATATCCCAGTATATTGAAATTCTCCATCAAAAAAAAAAATGTCATGACCTGGAGAGCAAACTGGAAAGCCCTACACTCCACCAGATGACTAGGAACACTATATGCTGGAAAGTGGAGGGGATAGCAGGATAATCATGACTCACATTCCTCCCCCGCCCCAATCTATCTGCATTCCCTTAGAGCTTGTGGAAGAATTGCCTCTTGAAAGCCTTATGAGAAGAAAACCAAATAGCCCGAAGAATTTGCACAGCTCATACAGGGGCATCACTTGTGGCCTCAGTGAGGAAGAAGTAAACCATGCCATGCCATCTAATGTGGGCTTTCACAAGGCTCTCATGAGAGGCCGGTACTGCTTACACACAAGGAAACTAAGGTTCATATCCTTGACCTCTCCACATTATAATACACTAAGTGTTCCCCAGAGCTGACTTCAAGCAACAATGCTCCCTCTGATGCCAGGGACAGCAACTTCTGTGTCCTGGAGATGTGGGATCTAACATGACACAGGTCAAATTGACCATGGCATTGTCATTCTCCAAATGCTTCTGAAGTTATTCCAGGCACCTCCCCACACTCTTTCTCACAATGACAAAATCCATCAGTAGAAAAGCAGTTATAGTCATAAATCAGCATTTATTTTGTCATCTCATTTATAGCATATTCAAGTACAACATTCAGCTGAACAGCTTTTATACTGAAACCAGAACAACAAACTTGGTAAATAAGGCACCAGGTTGCAAAGCCTGAGGAAGAGGCCTCACCATTTTTTTTTTTTGGCTTGTGTTATCTCTAGGAAGTACTTCTGAAACTTGCCCAATATCACTAAATGCTGGTTTCCAAATACAGGCTTAAAAAAGAGAACAGCACAAATGTGAGTTTTGTTTTTCTGTTCCATCTGGTCTCTTCTTTTCGAGTTAAAGAGACATTTGTAAATCATGGCACTTCTATAATCTTCTCTATCATACCAAGTTGTTAGGTTTAACAAGGTGAGTTTTCAAGTGAATCAACCGTTTAACTTAAGCATAAACTTCCAAATATTTCTACCCATATTTCTATGTTCACATAAAAATTTTGGGGGGTGGTTTTTGAGCCATATCTGGTAACACTTAGGGGTTACTCCTGGCTATGCGCTCAGAAATCTCCCTGACTTGGGGGACCACATGGGATGCCAGGGGATCGAACCATGGTCCATCCTAGATCAGCACTTGTAAGGCAAGTGCCCTACCACCTGCGCCACCACTCCGGGCTCTCTATGTTAATATAAAAATTTTAAAGAAAAATCATCAATATAATCCTACCTCTCCTATCCTAAAATTTGCAGCAACATTTTAAGATCTGTCACATGAAACTGTCAGATCTCCAAATTTCTGGTTCCAACTACATAGGGTATATAAAGCTGGGTTAAAAAATAAACCACTGAAATGTAGTGCTTGAAGTGGGCTCCCTAGTGAGCAAACCAGTACTAACTGCTGCCCATAAGTCCCAGTCCCCAGCCCTGCTCCAGAACTGGAAGAGTCCCTAGACACTGACTCTTGAATATAACTTTTCCAAGGTTTATGTTCTAGCTTAACAATAAATTTGTACCAGACTCTATGATATTTGATTAAACTTAAAAAGACTATTCTTAAAGTCTGATCAGTAAATGCTTCTTTGTTGCCCTTAACTGCTGCATCCTACTAAGATGGGAACCAGGCACTCAGCTGTTAAGGCATCTCAATAGGGCTACTTGGGGACAATTTTTAAGAAGTAACTTTATTCATTCAGGTGGTAACTAAATCCTCCAGGAAATGGATACCAATTCCAACAGGTTAACAAATAGACTCAATACCTCAGTTTTAAAACAAGGAAATTAGTTACCTTTATAACCCAAATCAAACAAGTCCCAAACCAAATGTAGAATCTGACCTCTTTTTTTTTTTCCAAAAAAATTGAATACTTCTGACATGAAAAACACAGAACCTATACAAAGATAAATGTTTTCTCTTCCTAGCTCAACATTCCTCTGGCTGGCTATTAAACTGACTAAGACATATTGGTGGGTTTGATGTTATTAATCAGTATGTTAGGATGTCTTTAGCATCTCAGAAGAAAAATAAGTTACTCTTCTGATATGCTTTTTTTACCACAAGAGTAGCTCTAAAAACTGCCTCTTGAAGAACGTGGGTATTTTGTAAGTACATGGTTTTCTTACTGGCTCATAGAAAAATTGCTGAAGGAGGAAGCTCTGTCATAGCAGACCCCCTCATCCTACTTCCCATCCCTTGATCCTCTAAAACACAGAACTGGTCTCAGTAGTCAAGTCCTTAAAAGGCATACATAAATTTAGCTGCTTGATAGATTCTATGAGATATTCATATTTGAAGAGGTTTTAATACATTTGTATTTCAAGATCATCTCAAATAAGATATATATTTAAAATCACACATCTATCCTAAAAGAATCTGTTCAGGAATGAGTTAACAAAAAAAGCCGCCAAGCATTCTTCACAGCTGTTTTTGTGGCCATGTTTTGTTTTTTGTTTTTTGGGGTAAAGGGTTGCTTGGTGTTTTGTTTTTCCCATTAACTGTTTAAAAGTGTAGTCAGCATTTTGTAAATCACAGTTCTTTCCATTAAAAAAAAAAGTAATAAAATAAAAGCTTAGT
The DNA here is from genome assembly GCF_024139225.1 of Suncus etruscus. Taxonomy (NCBI): domain Eukaryota; kingdom Metazoa; phylum Chordata; class Mammalia; order Eulipotyphla; family Soricidae; genus Suncus; species Suncus etruscus. The sequence goes on along the minus strand of NC_064854.1, from coordinate 48,908,063 downwards.
CAGCAGCAAACACAATCATATATAATATGCACATATGTAGATGTGTTTAAGTGTGTATATAAAGAAGTACATTTTTGCCTGGCTAGGATAAAGTTGTATTTTGAGCTCCCAAAATCCTTTGCTACAAGTCCTCAAGAGTGTTCATCTCTGCAAGATAGAACAATTTTAAGTTGTAAATTTAGAAACAATTCAGATAGGGAATCGAGATACAATTCAGTTCCTAGGCTGCAGCTAATAGGGATCTGGGTGATTTGATGTTTGACAACAAATTTCACTTATTGAGCACAACATATCTCTTCCTACAGGAAATAAAGAGTCATGGGCTAATATTTGCTTTACTATGAGTGGCATATGGGCAATTTTTATAGTGTCTACATTACTGATCAAAAATTCAGAGTTCTAATGATTTTCCCTTTTGACTTACATTGTACCATAAGTTTAATTTTTTTTTCTGTTGGCTATTTTTCAATCTTTAACAAGCATGTCTGACAAACAATATATGACAAAAAAAGTGGTTTTATATTTTATAAACAGTCTTTCTTTCTTTCTTTCTTTCTTTCTTTCTTTCTTTCTTTCTTTCTTTCTTTCTTTCTTTCTTTCTTTCTTTTTTTTCTTTGTTCTTTAAAAAGAGGGCAGAGTAGAGTTTCAAACCTGGGAGTTTCTGTCACCACAGCTCACCTGAAAACAAATACACTGGATTAAGCAGTCCATAAACAAGGAAACAATAACCTATTCTTTGTCCATGATAACAGTAAAATTTCATTCCTAACACCAGATTTGAGGTGTCTTATTCAGTTTAGAAGTCATTTAATACAGAAATTCAGAGCCCTAAATTACCAGAGTTAGAAAAATGTTTATATTATTTCAAAAATATTCTGCTTAAGCACCTAATTCCTAAATTTAAACAAGAAAATCAGTCAGAAAAGAAGACAGAAATTGAGACCTCCATTTGTAATACATCTATTACATAAACACATATATAATGTGTATATGTAACATATATACACATTTTCTATACAAATTCTCTACAGTAGAAAGGAGTCACTTCAGCTAATATAGCTTCCAATAGCAGTTTCATCTGGAAAGTTGCATTTTTAGGTTTCCTGTCAGCATCACACAAAGCAGCAGTACTTCTTCCACCAAGACTTGGAAAGATTCTTCATTTTGTCAGGAGTCCGGCTTTTGGATTTCTTTGGCTGCTGCTGAGTATCCAAATACTGAATGCCAGTGACAATGGCTGCGTCAAAGACTTCCTTGAGGTTTTTTTGAGTCAAGGCTGAGCATTCAATGTAGAAGGCAGCTTTGATCTCCTCTGCACACAGTTTAGCTGCCTCTTCAGGCACTGGTTTCTCTTTGCATTTATCCAACTCAATGAGCACCTTAACATCTTCTCTGAGATCCGACTGGGTTCCAACAAGAATAATAGGGGTTTGGGGACAGTGACTTCGAATCTCTGGCACCCACTTCTCACTGACATTCTGGAAAGATGAGGGGCTCACAACACTGAAGCAGAGCAGAAAGATGTCCGTGTGGGTATAGCAGAGAGGTCTAAGCTTGTCAAATTCATCCTACAACCAATCAAAATATCCAGTGTTATCATTCAATCAACTCTTATCAGCAACCTTTTTCTGGGAGAGGTCTAGCAGGTACATATAGAAAGCCCACTAGTTAGGAAGGGAAGAACTCTGTCCTAAAGAGCCCCTCCAGTGCTCCCAGCCTCACAAAATCCACCATAATATCATCAGTATTCATAATTTACTTGCAAACTTTCCTGGAAGAAAGTTGGATAGAATTTTAAAAAGGGAAGGTACTTTGGCTTCATGCTAGAATAATCAAAACTTACTCTTTCAACTCTTGTTCTTAGCTCTTCTAGGATTCAGAGCCATGCTGATCTCCAAGATTTCTACTTGCTTCCAAACAAACCCCAGTTTATTAAAAACCAGTCATTTCTTCAAGAATTTAACTCTGCTCAGTCTCATCATAAGTGCTACCTATTTCATCCCCTCTGCATTTTGTACCCAGGAGCCCCCAGAACACAGAAAGTAAAGCTAACTAGACACAAGGACAGACCTAGAACTGGAGTAAGGATGTTTGTTCAGTCACACTCTCTGACAACTCCAAGAACCTACGCATCCTAATGTCACTTATGGGACTAGGTAATAATTTTCATTCTTACTTGACATACTAACTTATTCTCTATCTTATTCCCTTCTCTCCTCCTTTTGTCTTATGTTCTTCCCCATTCTTTTCTCTCTGCCAATATCAGAAGTCACCAATGCATACTTCACGGAGATAAAGCACCAGAGAAAGAGCCTACCCCCTACGCAGTTCTTAATGTGCAGAGAACTGGGTGCTATGAACTATCATATTATGAAATTCTCTACTGTAGCTATCCACTTACTAGACACACATGCTAGATCACAGGCACTAGGTTGGGATGGGGGTTAGGTTGGGAATAGACAGAGGCATCTTTGTATAGATCGGTCCATCTCCAATCAGTTTATTTTTATGTCAAAACCTCCAAAATTCCCTTAATATTCTCTCCAGCTAACTGAAAGCTTTCAATCAACTGTCTCTTTGTATATGATTTATATCATTTTCACTTCAAGTTTTTCTCTTTTACTACCAATCATCCCCAAGTATAATCTCCCAGTGGCAAGCAAAAGCCCCACATCTTTGAGGTTTCTATCGCTCTCAATTGGCTTTCCCTGATTATTTGCAAACTATTTACCTGCATGTGTCACCCTCTTCTAAGTATAAAGGAACCCAGGGTTTATTTGAATAGGAAAATCCAGTGTACTTTTTCTAATCTCCCTGTTTCATCTGAGAACTAACCACTAGCTAGTAGTAATAAACTGTTGACAAGCTGAGGATAAACCTGGCATTTCAGAAACTCACTGCTACTGCTCAGTCTACTTTCTATATGTTATAGTTGAAAAAGAACAGATTCAGCATCTTAGTCCCAACTTTATACTAAAAGAATAAACACAACTGTTCAGCCAGGTAGACCACAGCCAAGCTCCTAAGATCTCAGAATAAAATGTTCCCTGCTCTCAAAGAATAAAACAAAACTGAGACAGATGTAAAGTCTCCTTCAGAGGCAGTTGCGCCTGACTGTTGGAAGATAGTCACCCTTGGCTCTGCATTACATCACTGGAATATGAGTTTTTTTTACTTAAAGAGGCAAGCAGTAAGGCCAGGCCTTACTGTACTTTGGAAACCTGGCTCCCAGATCTCGTGAGATTTGGTAGAGGGGTTCAGGAAGAAAAGCAGAAATTAAACCCTCATTTTCATGGTCTCACTAAAAATCAGTGCAGCACATATGACAGCTTGGCCAGACCAACTATAATATATTCTTTGGAAGTGTATTCTAAATCCCAGCATTTTGCACTCATAGCAAAGGTACCCACAAGATTGCCTTCTGGAGTGGGAGAAGCAGAATATTGGTAGCTGGGCTGCAATTTTTTGTGGGAGTCATATCTGGCAATGCTCAGGGCTAACTCCTGACTCTGCACTCAAGAAACACTCCTAGTGAGGTTCAGGGCAAACATACAGTGGGATAGGATTGCAAAGTAAGAACCCTATCTTTCCAATCCCATGCACTTTTTTTTTCTCTTTTTTTCAGTAAAAGTGAACAAAAACATGTCACCTGGCTCAAAGGCTAAAAAGACTGTCAGTTACTTTGGCAAGTTAGCGATCCTTAATTTGGTGATCTCCTTGTCAGGTATCAAAGTTATGTCTCCCAAGTCCTCAGTCTCTCACCAATTTTACTTAAGTAAAATATCTAATTGAAAAATATCTCCTAAAATCTTACAGACTGGCCTAAACTCTCTAACAAGAAGTGCAAATGCACATGCAAACATTTTTAGCTATCTGTTTAATCAAGAAATGAACATGTTAGCTCTCTGGTCTCTGTGAAACCTTCTTATGGGTCCCAAAGTTGTTGTCCACATCCTCTTAGAGTTTGAAGCAGAGATGCTTTGAGTCCCTAAAACCCAGGAAGCCAGAACAAGGACTGCCTAGAAGAGGAAGATTCCCAGTGGCAGATAAAAACTAAGGATAGACACTGTGTAGGTGTCAAATAATCCCTTGAAAAGAAGTTTATCTGCTTTGAACCAGGACTGTTAGAAAAGGATTTACATTGTGACTAAAACAACTAAAACAAACACAAAGTTTTGAAAAGAGGGAATACAACTATGTATTTTTTCATAATTAGTTTTTGAAATTGGTTTTCTTTTTTGTTTTCTATGACAGCCTCATTCAATATATAAGAAGGTGCTGGTATAAACAGTCTTCATCCTATTCAGTTTAACTCTTTTTGTTGGTATTTGGCAATCAGGGATGGAAGCACCTTTGAACTGGTCTCTTACACTACCTGTTCTTCACCCCAGGGTGTGGTCTTGCACTTCCCAATAAAGAGCCTGGGTCTCAGGGTAAAACTGCTTACAGTTTCGGTTTTTCTTTGACTGAGCTATCTGATTCTTAGGGGTGGAAGGTTAGCATGTGAAAATTCCTGAACCTGTTTTATTACTTTAATTGTGTGTGGATTATTTCCTGTGTCGGCATTTGCTTCCAATCCCCTGGGATTGGAGCATGAGGCTTCCACTGCAATAAGGAATATTTTATTAGCCACGCATCAATTAAGATATACAGGTAATCTCAATGAAAACACTACTGGGAAACCAAAAGGATTTCCAGATATAAAGTAAAGCTAACCAACATAGCACCAAAACCTTCCTTCACAAATTATAAACTTTCTTTCATGAAAAACTTTCTTAAGTGATTCTCATGTTTCTTTACCCATTAGTCTAAAAAAAAAAAAAGTCAAATTCTTTCTTGAAAATTCCTAATTATTCCAACAAGGTTTTTTCAGTGAAAGCCTATGTATCTAATCAAATTGCCCAGGAGTTTCTCCTCCAGGCCCAACAGCTGACACACCTTCCTCTGTATGACATCAACATTTCTGCCAGCCTGTATTCTTTTTTTTTGGGGGGGGGGCGGGTCACACTCGGCAGCAGTGCTCAGGAGTTGCTCCTGGCTCTGTAATCAGAAATCGATCCTGGTAGTCTCAGGGGACTCTAACCATCTGTCCTGGATCGGCTGCATGCAAGGCAGATAGATGCCCTACAGCTATGCTATCTTTCCAGCCCCAAAAGCCCATATTTTTAATGTTTCTTTTCTACAGGTAATAAAATAAGGACTTGGTTGATTCTTCCCTCTTCTTGAGTACCTGAAGTGCTCTAGCAGGAGAGGAAAGTAGAAGGAGGCTAGATTCAACCCCATGCTCATGTGCCCACTATCAAGTGGCAATCATTCAGAAAGAGAGTCTGCCCACTTTTGTTTCACTTTCAAAATAATACTCTGAATTTGGAAGCCCTGGCTTCGATGAAGTATTTGGGAACACTGAAAAGTTAATTTACATGCAAGTGGTCCTCTGTGAGGGCAACTCAGAAAGCAAAGATGCACTTTTACTGCCTGCAAAGTAGCTGCCCAGGATTTTTTCCAGTTTTACAAGTATTGGAGAAACTACGGGATTAGAACTATCACTTTAGCCAAAGCAAGAAATCACCTGGGTTCTCAAAGATTTCAGACTTCAGAGACTACGTGGGTTAAGAAAATGATGAATCTCTTGGACATTACTGAATACCCATAGCCTCACCATCCTTCTCTGACTACCTTATCAAATACTGGACCCTTGAGATAAAAATAAATTGCTAACATTTAGGAAAGGTTAAGTTTAGGTCTTCCCACTTAGCACTACTTCTACCTGTGACTCTGCTTCAAGTGTACAGGCAACACTACAGATCCAAATCAGAATTGAGAAAGACAACCAATATTACCTCCATTTTTTCTGCAACAATTTTTTTAAATATTGGAGCCAGAGTAATAGTACAGAGGGTAGGATACCTTCCTTGCCCATGGCCAAGTGGGTTCAATCCCTGGCATCCCATATAGTCCCTGAGCACCATCTTCCTAAGCTCAGAGCCAGGAGTAACCTCTAAGCATCACTGTGTTTGCCCTCCCCTCCCCCCTCAAAAAAAAACAAAAACAAAACAATGTTTTTAAAATATTTTGACTTTCTATAAAATATTTGTAAGATACTCTACTTTGAGAAGTTATTAGAAAACATCATTGGTACTTTGCGGGGGGGGGGCAATTGGCAGTTTTTAGATTTATTCTGGGTTGTACTTAGGGAACCATACATGGTGCTAGGAACTAAAGTAGCAGAGTTGGCTGTGTGCAAGACCATAACCTCTGTACTATCTTTTTGGTCCTGCTACATTTTTAAAATATTGGTCTACATCTGTTTGCGTTTAAGGGCTATTCCTAGCTCAGTGCTCAGAATCACTCTTGGCAGTCCATGCAGTACTAAGGAACTAAATCCTGACTTCCTGCATACAAAGCATGCTCTCTGGTCCATTGAGCTATCTCTCTGACCCATACTGATAACGTTAACAATTTTTTATTTTGTCATGCCAGGAAGCCAACCCAATGCTCATTCATAGATGGAAAGTATATGCTTTACCACTGAGTTATGATTCTGCACTGGTAATTTTTAATAAACAACAAAAAGTAAAACCAGAAACTCCTAAAATAATTGTTCTTGAGTCCATCTTCCCTCTTTCCAATCCACAGAATGTCAAACTCTGGTATATTACTTCCTAGATGTTCCTGCCACAACCACAGCAAACTTCTGAGTTGGTCAAGGACAAGGGTGGGGCAACTTAATGAGGATTTTAAATTACCTCGTTGTTAATTGCAGAAATATTAATTGCAGACATTTATGTAATAGGAACATTGATTTTCCCAGCCCCAAGGAACATGATACTGACCTGTCCTGCAGTGTCACAAAGCTGGAGTCTCACAGGCTGCCCATCCACAGACACCACAGCTTAAAAATAAGACCAGGTGGAGTGTCTTTTAACAATTGAGAAGAATAGCTTTAGCTTCATCTAATAATATACTCCAAACCTTTTAACACTTATTCTGTGTCTGCCTAATGAAAGACTTGCCTAAAACAAGGAGATCCATCAAGGTAATTTTGTCAACAACTTTCCTCCCCTCAACCCTCAGCTGCCAATTCACACCGAAGCCAGGGACTTCAGCAGGTGCTGTTTGTGGGCACCCTAGAAGAACTTGAGCTTTTCACCTAGCTCCATATTAATTTTTCTCCTACAGTTGTTTCAAAAAGCCCGAATAAAGAAGCTGGGGCACATGGATTAGGGATTCGAAAAAAAATCAAATCTGCAAGTTTTCAATAAATGGAAATCCCACAAATAATTTGTGTTCCCTTGATGGTTGATCAAAAGAGTGTAGCTCATTTTGAGACATGTGCAAACACAGGCTACCTGCATTGTTTTGTTTATATACGAGGACACAGTTTATCGCTGTCTGCTCAAAGAGAGGGTTTCAAAAGGAAAGGCAAGAAAAGGAAGACTGTGGTCTCCTCACAGATGGGGTGTTTGTAAAAAGAGGGTACAAGGGCTGTTTTGAGGTTTTGATTAGAATTAAGCACTCAGTTTGGTCTTAACCCAACTTTCCAAATAGTTTAAATATTTCTACTACTCACTTGGGAAGAAGAAAATAAAGAAGGAAAATTACCAATTACTAGCATGGCACCTTTGAGATGGAACAAACTAATAATCCACGTAGCTTTAATTTTCTTTTAAAAAGCAAGAAAGGAGGGCCGGAGTGATAGCATAGCGGTAAGGCATTCGATTCCCGGCATCCCATATGGTTTTCTGAGACTGCTAGGGGCGATTTCTGAGATTAGAACCAGGAGTAACCCCTGAGCGATGTCGGGTGTGGCCCAAAAACAAACAGAAACAAAAAATAAAGAGAAAAGAAAGCAAAACAAACAACAAAAACTAAGGGAATATTTTGTACTAGTTTCTAGAGATTATAACTATTTCTCTATTAAAAAAAAAAGACGGGGTCAGAGAGATATCATGGAGGTAAGGCGTTTGCCTTGCATGCAGAAGGTCGGTGTTTCAAAATCCGGCATCCCATATGGTCCCCTGAGCCTGCCAGGAGCGATTTCTGAGCACAGAGCCAGGAGTAACCCCTGAGTGGTGCCAGGTGTGACCCAAAAACCAAAAAAAAAAAAAAAAAAATCTATGGAATCGAAATAAAGGATTCATTTTGTTTGTATCTACTAAACTAAATAACTAAATTAATAAAGCTTTATATACCATAAAGAAACACTTTAAAAGACACTAAGAAGAAGAAAAAAAAAAAGAACAGAGCGGGTGGGGGAGTGGAAAGAGGCAGAGGTGTGCGGTGCAGCTTAGAAGAAAAAAGACGTGTTTACTCTCCAGCTGTAATTCAACACTGTCCTTCGCCAGAACCCGCCCCGCCGCCTATTCTATTCTGTTCTCTTAAGTCCACTGTTTTCCGGCCTCTCCGAGGCGCTTTAAAGTGGAGATGAGTGGAGATGGCCCTGGTACGCTGAAAAGGGGCCACACAGGTAATGGCACCTGCGCCTCACCTTTCCATTGGAACTGGGCTTCAGCGCCAGCCAGCTACGTCGGCCTGACGCACCTTCTCTACGCGGCACCCCGATTAGGCAACCCGACCCGACCCGTTTGGTGGCAGCTGGTCGGCCGGTCAAATATGCAAAACCATTTCTTTTGACCTAGACGCTCCACTCTGCCCACGTCACCTCTCCAAGCTCTGGTCTCAAGGCTCCCCGATTCTCTCTGAGTCCGGGCTTTGCTCCGTGCCTCCTCGTCCCGGTGGCTCGGGGAATGTCCAGGGCGCATTCGGTCCACTTCCCGTCCAGGCCCGCCCAGGGTCCTGCCAGGCCTCCCTTCCCCTCCTCCCCATCCCCACCGCCGCGCCTTGCAGCGTGGACATCAGCCTAGTGTCATCGGAGGGTGGCCCCGCGCCCCCACCCCGGCCCACTCACCCGAGAAGTTGTCGAAGGCCGTCGGGATGTACTCGGTGGGGTAGCCGTTGGTCGTGTAGCTCACCACCAGGCTCGTCTTGCCCACCGCGCCGTCTCCGACCAGCACGCACTTGATTCCGCGCCCCGCGTCTCCAGCGCGCCCCCGGCCCCCGCTGGCTCCGCTCCCGCGCGCCCCGCGCTCCCGGCGAGGCGGCACGGGCGGCGCCTCGCAGTGGCCAGAGAATGCCGGGGGGACCCCCTGCTGCGGGGGCATGGGGACGCGTCCCGGGACCGTGCGCGGCGGACGGGGAAGGCTCGCGCGCGGCCGCCCCTCTCCCTCTCTCTTCCGGAGTCCTCCGGGAGGGAGGAGCTGTCACCGAGCGAGCCGGGCGCGGTCCCCGGTCCCGGGTCCCCGGGTGCAGCGGCTCCAGGCCACACGGTGCGGCGCGCAGACAAAGGCCCAGCAGAGTCGCCGCTCCGGGTGCCCACGGCGCCTCCGGCTCTGCACTCAGCGCGCTCGGGCCACTGCGATTGCGGCGCCGAGGAGCCCAATGGCTCCGTCTCCGGCCGGCCACCGGCTTCTCCGCGCGTGGGGGTGGAAAAGGGAGAGGAAAGAGGCGGGTCCGCTCGGGCCTCTGGGTTTTGTGCCCAGCCGCAGCGCCTCCCACCGTCAAGCCGGATCCCTGCAACAGAGAGAGAGGCGGTTCCAAGCCAGGCTATATTGGACCCCGATCACCAGCTACGGGGGACCTAAAGCAGCACCCCAGAAAGGTGTTTGTGGGAGCCGAGTGGCCCAGACTGGTACTTTCGACTGGCCTTGGTGCTGCTGACCTACTGCCCCACCTTTGTGGGAAGGGCAAGTCCCCCTTGTTCCCACTAGTTGCCTTGAGTTCACACCTCTCCTTCCTAGTGGAAACCTGTCCCCCACAATGTAGGCATAATCGCACAGGCATAGGTGGCTATTTGTTTGATCCCCGACATCCTATGTGGTTCCCTGAGCATAGAACAAAGAGTAAGCCCCGCTGGGGCCAGAGAGGTGGTGCAGCGGTAGGGCGTTTGCCTTGCACGTGGCTGACCCAGGACTGACCGAAATTCGATCCTTTGGCCTCCCTTATGGTTCCACAAGCCAGGAGCAATTTCTGAGTACATAGTCAGGAGTAACCCCTGAGTGTCACAGGGTGTGGCCCAAAATCAAACAAGAAAAAAAAAAGTGTGGCCCAAAATCAAACAAAGAAAAAAAAAAAAACCAAAACAGACAAAAAAGAGTAAACTCTGAGTACTCCCAGGTGTTGCCCCAAAAATGAAAAAAAATTAAAAAATAAATAATTTAGAAGATGAGTATGGGCAGATTCACTAATCTAAAATAATTCAGAAAATGAATTTTTTTCCAGAGCTAAAAATAAAAGACAGAGAAAAGAAAATGAATATAGACACTAGGAAGTGTTTCTGATGAACAAAAATAGTAATCTACTCTTAAGCAGTCATTATAAATATATATCTGAAATATATTAATTATCTGAAATTATTAATTAAATTAAAATAGTTTATTATTATTGATTAAATTATCTGAAAATATTAAACTACTCTTATATAATCATTATAAATATATATCTGACATTTTTTAAAGTGTTAAATGAAAATGAAATGAAGTAAGATGCAAGGAAGATTTCCAGACAAGAAAGAATTAAAGGACAATCAACCCAAATGGTTTACTACTCTGTTCTTGGAAAGGGAAACAGTTCAGCAATTAAGTTTGACTACTTAATTACTCTGAGGCAGGTGCATTCAATGTCTATAAAGAACAGAAGAGTATACTGTAGACTGGAAAAGAGTCCTTAATTCATACCCAGTTTATATGTATAAAAAAACTTTACTACATTATAGGAGAAAACATCAAAAACAATACTCACTATGTTTAGATGAATGCAAAAGGAGCTTTCTCATATCACCAGTGTTTATTCTTTTTTCTCAGACAATGGAACTTTATTGTCTAAGTTAGGAACATTGTTTCAAAGAACTTTGTAAGTAGCAGTGCTCTAAATACAAAATTTTTAAATGATTTAATAAAAAAAAAAATCCCAGCAGTTAGGATGCTTATCTTGCATGTGGCTGACCTGGATTCAAAACCAGAGCCACATATGGTCTCTAAACACCACCAGGAGTGATGCCTGAGTGTCTAGAACCAGGAGCAAACCCTGTGCAGAGAGAGAGAGAGAGAGAGAGAGAGAGAGAGAGAGAGAGAGAGAGAGATAGAGAGAGAGAGAGAGGAGAGAGAGGGGGGAGAGAGAGGGGGAGAGAGAGGGGGAGAGAGAGGAGAGAGAGGGGGGGAGAGAGAGGAGAGAGAGAGAAAGAGAGAAGAGAGAGAGGAGAGAGAGAAAGAGAGAGGGGGGAGAGAGAGGAGAGAGAGAAAGAGAGGAGAGGAGAGAGAGAAAGAGAGAAGAGAGAGGAGAGAGAGAAAGAGAGAGGGGAGGGAGAGAGAGAGGGGAGAGAGAGGAGAGAGAAAGAGAGAAGAGAGAGAAAGAGAGAGGGGAGGGAGAGAGAGAGAAAGAGAGAGGGGAGAGAGAGAGAGAGAGAGAGAGAGAGAGAGAGAGAGAGAGAGAGAGAATACATAAATGAGCACAACAAAATCAAGCCCTTGGAGGAACCAGCAGTGTTGGGGAGGGGTGTAAACAGAGTGTTGGAGGATGCCAAACACCACAGGGGAGGAAAATCAGAAAATTAAAGGGTAAGATAAGGTGTGCTTTAATCCAGTAGCTAGGGAAGATCTCCAAAAGGTTGCTGTTTAGCACATTCTTAGAAGAAAAGAGGAAAGTGAAGGCAAAAGCTATCTGGGAAAAGAGCAATATAGGAACAGGGAAGAACAATAACAAAATGCCTGTTAGGTATAAGAAAGATAGTACAGAGGTTTAGGAACTTGTTTTGCAAGCTGCTATATATGGTTCCACCAGACCTCCAGGGCCCATCTATGGGCTTATTGGCCTTGGAATAACACTGGGTGTAGCCTAAAAATAAACCCCCTCACCACCAAAGTCTGCTAGCAGGAATTATGTGAATGAGTTAGAGACACAAGGGTCCTGTTATGCCTAGCAAATAGAAGTGAAGGCCATAGAAGAAATGGAAAATGAAAAATGAAGATAGGCAACAGGAAAGATGGTGACAAATATGTATAAGCCTGGAACCTTGGAAGTGAATTGAGGTATAGTTGTCATCTGACTCAGGCTCAGGGATACCTTTGTCAGCCAGTAGCTGCCAGGGACAAAGAGCAGCAGTGAACCCATTAGGAGTTGAAAGATTTGGGAAGGGCAAGGGCAAGACTAACAGGAGAGGAGTGACCAAGATATAACTAACCATGGTTGTTAGCCGGATAAAAAATACTCTAAAAAGTACCATTTTTCAGAAACTAATATTAGGGATTTAGTTTGATAATATGACATTTGCATTACCTATCAGATATATTTCTAAAGGGGAAATATATGTAGATACAATTGAAATTACCTTAATAAATTCTTAAAGAAACATCTCCAAATTTATTTTTTTAAGTTCATAGGGGACAGGTTCATAAATGAAGAGATACAATTTAGCCTTTAACAATATGGATACTAGGAGCCAGAAACCAGAGTGACAGTATAGTGGACTTGCCTTTATATTCTCTGATCCAGGTTCAATCTCCAACATACCATATGATCCCCTGAGCTTCCCAGTAGTGTCCCGAATGCAGAGTCAGAAGTTAGTCCTGAGTATCATCAGGTATGGCCCCAAAACAAAACAAAAAAACCAAAACAATGTAGATAATGCTACTTGTGCAGGATATTGTGTTTAATGTGTATTAGCACGTTAAATATTTACTAGCTATAAAACTAATATATAACTAAGGTTTTGGGTTCTTCCACTTTCCGTCCTTGATTTGCTATTGTTGCAATGACCAGAAGCTGATGCTGCTTGCTTGCAATTTGCACATATCACTTGGACACACGCTTACCAAATGTTTCCATCTTAGATGTGGTAATCTCACACTTTTTGAGAGTATTTAGGCCGTTGCTATGACATTCATGTGGGTGGAATAGGGACCTGAGTGCCACACTCCTGATTATACTACACATCTTTCCATTTGTTGCATTTGCTGAGGACAGTACACCAGAAGCTATAAACATTTACTTCAACAAAAAGATATGACAATCTCAATGGCAGTTGCATTTGTCACCAAAACTCCATCATTGCAAAGCCACAATGAATGCTCCAAGACTCAACCATCCTTTGCAGCAGTGAAACAAGCAAAGGTCAGAGGCCAGCGCAATATACTTGATTGAATGTGGCAGACCCATGTTTGATCCCTGAAACTCTATATGAGCCCCATCCTGCGTCCCATCAGAAGTGATTCTGAATGTAGAACCAAGAGTAAGTCAGAGAATTACTGAATGTGTACCCCTCAAAACACAAGCAAAGGAAAAGATTGTCATCTTCCAATTTATCCTTCTCATCTGGGTAGAAAGTGGCTTTAAGCTCATTCAGTGACTTTTTCCAGTGCTCAGCCAGTCTCACAAGGCAAGGGACAGATTGAGCAGGCTGCTGTGAATAGCTTTTTGGCATTATATTTAGAATCATGAGAGAGTCTCTAAGTCTCCTGGGTCCATAATGATAGCACATCAACTCTTTTAATCATTTAATTTCCAAGAGCCCCCACTTCAAGAAACAGGCATTTTGGGTGTCCAGGAAGGTGTCGTCAATGTTAATGCTCACAATTCTATTTAAATAGGCTGAAAAAAAAAAGTGTTCCTGCATGCATGTCCAAATCATTCAACTACAGGCACCACTGCTATTATCTCCTCCAGTGAAACTGGGAGAGGGGGCCCTCCAGAGATTACAAGAGGAATGGTTAGCACAGGAGTAAAAGTGTACCTCACCAAGAACATACTCCACTTTCTTCTACCTTCCTTTTAGTTGTTTTTGCTTCCAAATAAACTCTACTTTATAGTCAAGGTAACTAGTTGCTTTGTTTGATGTCAACAGTGCTAAGTGAAGTCCAATTTGTAATAAGTCCTATAGGAGGACCCTATAGGATCTATGTTCCAGGGGACAGCCAACAAACGCATTTTCTAGGTAGCATGGGTCAAAGGGAGAGGTACAAATATAGACTGTTCTGTTTATCACATATGTGCATATAAAGAGATATAATAAGGGAATAATAATTGGCCACTGATAACAGATGACTACACAGGTAACAGGATAGATAGGTTTGGAGGAATCTATGATACCCTAGTGTTGAGAGTGGTATAGGAATATTGCAGACCAGAAAATTTATTATTAACAGTATTATAAATCATATTTCCTAGTTAAATTTTTAAAAAGAAAACTAAAAGTGATAAGAAAAGAATCTTCAGGCATGTTTCATAATTTCTTTCAAGGGAATATTCACTTCATTTCCTCCAAGCATGTTAGTTCTGTGACTGGCTTTCACTAACAAGACTGTGATCCTTTGCCAAGTATTTAAGGAAGTAGGTACAAGAGGTTCACAAATCCTAGAGTAGTTTTTTCCAGGTAGGTAGGCTCAATGTGGCCTCCCACTGACAGATTCATGGGTGTGAAAGGTCCGGAAGTCCTAATTTTAGCTGCCCGGCGCAAAGAAATGAAGAGGCTTATGAGTTCCAGCAGATGCTTTAAAAAGTGCTTTTAATACTGACCATTATGAATGGTCAGGGTCTATGAATTCCCACCAGAATCAAAGACCTCGTGGGTCCCTCGTTACCCCCTTATATAGGATGGGAAGTGGGAGGGGAAGAAGAGTCCTTGAGGGCTGGACTTCCGCTACGATAACACCAATGATTCGTGAGGTAGGGGTAGAGGTGGGGCCGAGGCAGTGACGACTTCCTTAAGGGGCAGGGCACCCACCAAGGTTGGTGGGGGGGGGGGCTGATTTCCCTTTTCAATCCCCACTTCTTGTACTGGAGGCTTCTAATCCTAGAAGCCAATGTGATTTTGGGGCCTTTACTTTCTGATATTACTGGTCATAATTATTTGCATGAGCTAACCCTGCATGGGCCAATGGCTACCAGAAGTAAAAAGGCTTAGGAGGGGCCCCAGTAGGAGTATTAGATAGGGGAGAATTCCATGCCATAAAGACCATAAGGGACCATTTAATAGCTTTGTATCTTGGCCAGCTACTCTTGATGGTGCTTGATTTTGTTTTACACATTTGAAATTAACTTTTGTGAGAGTTTGTTATTTCTGTTTAGCCCTGCTAGTTTTGCTTTTCCAGTTACCAATTTTCCTGCAACTTCTGAGCCCTACCAGTAGAGTGCTCAGACCTAGGAGTGCCTAAGAAATGTATGCTAGGCAGAGGGATGGGCTCTGTTCCTGGGATGATGTTAATGTTGGGGAGCACTAATGCTGGGATGCATAAGCCAAATTTTTACCACATATTTATATCCGTTTCGGAGGTAAATACCCTGGGCTAGAGGGATCAGGCAGGACTTTTGAGCACTGAGTACCTTCTACCTGACCCAGGTTTACAGATTTGGTGCTGTTATGAATAGCAAACAGAAGATTTAAAGCTAAACGGGATTACCTTTTGACATAAGTACAGGTAGAAGAAGCAAAGGTTAGATTACCTAGTGAGACAGGGACAGCCAGAGGCCAATTTCCCCCACCCCCAAGAGGGAGGCAAAGGCTGAGGTTTTGCTTTACACACCCATTCTGGCCCCCCAAACACACACATGGGAAGTAGAGGACCGGAGGTAAGCAGTTCGAGCCCTTCCTTAGCAAGTGCCAGGGAGAGCATTTTCAGAGTTAGTGAGTGCATTAGGGCTGAAGTGTGCCCGCCAGACCCGTATCTTGAGAGGATCCTCAGTGTGCTTCACTTTTCAGGTTTTGGATGGAAGGCGTGAACCCAGGAAGCATGCAGTTCACCTTGACAGCAGTTCTTTTCACATAGGCTGTGAATTCCACAACGAAAATAAGGAGGTTTCTGCTTTCTTTTCTTCATTTTTGCAACTTAAACAGCTGTTGGGGTAGAGAGCCCTAAACTCCAGTTGCCTTTCCTGCACTGGGTTAGACAGAGATGAAGAAATTTTATTTTTATTAATGACTGTTTTACTTTTTAACATTACCAAGAGAAGCATAATTTTAGCTACCTGCTTTAACCTCTGGGATAGATAGGCATAATGTTATTCTTAGTAGTTAACTTGGCTTATTAATTTCTGCGGCCTTTATTTTCCCCTTATAGTTTTTTTTTTTTTTGATGACCATTTTGCTTTAGAGATTTCATTACCCTAGAAGTTATTAGAGGGAACGTGGTCGAAGATCAATCTTCTGTAGCTACTTCAGGCTGACAGGGGACTGCAGTTTCAATCTCTAGATAGGGTGAAATCTCATATTTCCCTAAAGGAGCAGTTAACTGGTTTACTTTTACAGTTTTAACACCTGAAAAGGATTAGATTAATTATACAGGGGAATATTACTTAACCCACTCAGGCCTTGGAGCAGTAAATAGCACAACTTGAATGGCATAGCTGTTCTTATTGTCTGTAATGATAGCACAAATTAATTAACAGAAAACAAAGCATAATAGCATTATGAATAAACAGTTTTGAGTTACTTCAGTTAGACTAACATTTGCATTTGCAATTTATGATTTGGTTTAATACAACTAGTAAGAGCATTTTTACATGAGTTACTTTAAAGAAGTGGGTTTTAAGTTAGGCCCACTAGAATTTTAATTAGCTACCAAAAATGGTTTTTCTCTCCACCTTTACCTTGTACCTTACCCGGTATTTGAATAACTTGGCTTTTTTCTTTGCACATATACAGCACTGTTGGAGAAATCTCCATCTGGGGCACCCCATTACTTACAGAGCTTTTTTGAGGATAGGTTGTGGACACTGCAGGTTTTTCACAGTCACTCAGGTTTGGCTGATGAGTTGGTCGGTTCAGCATGAGGTTCTTCTGGCTGGGCATCTCACCCTCTGCAGGAATTTTTAGAGGTGACTTGTCTGTTCCACTCCTCTCCAGGTTTGGAAGAGACTGACCTCGAATTCTCTTCTGAGCTTGAGGGAGAGAGCAGGGCCCACAGGCTGTGATAATCTTCTAGGAAAATCTTCAATTTCCTTACTCAGGCCATTTATTTCAGTTTCTCGCCGGTGCCTGCTTGTCACACCGCCTCAACTCCAATTATTCCTCTGAAAGAGGGCTTTGGGGTTCCCTTACTAATTTTTTTGATTTTCTGTTTGCATGAGGACTACTCCCCATGCAGAGAGAAAAGCCATTTGCTTGTATTCTGTGCAAAGCAACATGATGCCATGACATAAATGGTACTAAAAGGTTCTGGGAGAAGAGAAAAAGCAAATATTACTTAAATTACTTAGATAATTTTAGAATTTTTTTTTTTTTTGCAACGAAACATTTTATACATTTTTAAATAAAACCATGACCAATTTTATAAAACCTCCTGTGATACAAATATTAATGTTCTTGGTAACATATAATGAAAAATTGCAAAATAATATTTTAATTATGCTTAATTCTAAATATAGAAATTCACTTAGTTTTCTAAACAGAAAACACCAGGAATTTACGTTACACAAATTAATGTTGAAAACCAGAAAGAATGAATACTTACTACTTTTGGTAGAACATGCTTAAAAACATTTACATTTTTTTTTAACCTAGAGACATATTAATAATTATTTAGATTGATTATACACATTTTTATTACACATTTTTAATTTTTTTACACCACTTTTTTTTCTGCATGCAAGGCAAACGCCCTACCATTCGGCTCCTTTCTTTTTTCTCCCCCCTTTTTTTTTTTTTTTTTAAGCTTCGCCACTCATTTTTTTGCAGTGGTTTCGCTGCTAAAAATTTTCATGTGCACCGAAAAACAAACAAAAATAACAACAGTAATTTGCAACATTTTCTTATTAATTTTTTTAAGAAACCTTTAAGTTAGAAATTTAAATGCTTAAAAAAAAATTTTTTTTTTTTGACTTCCAAACCATTTGCTAGATTTTTCTTTGATATGTAAATGACCTACATTCCTCAGCCAGGTGGAGCTGGGAGGACAATAGTTTGCCCTGGGGCGTGGTGAATTTCTTCACCACGTGGTGAGTTAAAAAGCATTTTTTTTTTCTTTTTCGGCTAGAAAAAAAACGGCCAGTTGCTCTTTTTGGCCTGAACGCATGGCAGGATAGTTGG